>NW_028278815.1:600000-882052 GCF_059751315.1 Micrasema longulum
GCAGAAGAAGCGCGGTAATGATCCTCCCAACGCTGCTGCGTATTTTGTTTTATACAGCGTTTAGCAAAGCTAAGGGGAAATTCTGAGAAGAAAGGTGCCGTTCTTTTACAAGTTGCGGCTCTTGCTCGTTCATCCGCTCTCTCATTTCCTACGATACCAGCAGGATATACGGTTGTGGGAAATGCTTAAAATATACACGTGGCCGGAGAAGTGACGTCCAAAGGTAAAATATAGGTGCCTCATATTGAGGGGTATCCGAATCACCCCCATGCATATTCCGCGATTTTGCGTAATTTTCGCAATTGATTTTCACAAAAATGGCGGTATGTAAATTATACTAAATAAATAAATATTCAATATTAAATTAATTACTCACACATATAATCAACATCAACCGCTGGCCGTATTACAATGGGCAGTTAAAGTTTATCTTTAATTTTATCTGCAAAGTGAAATTAAGTTTCCTGTATGACAAATAGAACATGTACACATTTTTTTCCCTTTAAACATGTTGAATTACATGTTACGAAGATACTTTAAATTTTCATATAAATATCTACATATTCGTTCATAAATATCGATTTTATTTTATACCGACATCGGCCCTAATTTTGTTATAATATGTATTAATTTTATATATTTATTTATTCAACACTTTATATACATATACAATTTATATACATATACAATTTATATACATATACAATTTATATACATATAAGGGCGGGCATATTGCCTTAAGGCAATTTCTTCCTACCTACCCAAACCGTTTGAGAAAATTACAAGTACATGGACATATTGAATCTTACAATTTTATGCATAATTAAAAACAAAGATTAAGAAAATAAAAATATATAAAAAAATTAACACTATACTATGAAGAGAGGAGAGGGGATGGGAAGGAAAGATGAAGGATAAAAGAAAAAATGGACTCTGTCCGCACATTTATTAAAATAATTTTTGAATCACATAAAATGCGATGTACGTACGCAAAGATATTGACAATTTTAAAACAAATGGAGATTTGCATAGTATTAACACTAGAAATAAAGATGGACTAGCTATGCTCACTAAAGGCTCAAAAAAATTAGCAATTCTTTTTAAAGAAACTGTATACGCTTTTACGGCAAAATACCTATTAATATTGTTGATTGATTGACAAACATTGTAAACTAATTAATAATTATGTGTTCTTAAACATCACACGACATCAATAGTCTTCAACTTAACATTGACAAATTAAAAATAATATCTTTCTCGCGATGAAAAAAACCTATACAATTTAACTACAACCTAAAAAATACTTCTCTTTCAATGGTTTCGTCAATATTATCTTGGCATTACTTTAGATAGTAAACTCTCCTATCGTGAACACATTGATGTAAACAAATCTCTCAAATTTCTTGGTTTTATCAATAGAATGACGACGGACTTCAAAAATATTAATATTAGCAAAACACTTTACCGTTCATTAGTTCGACACCATCTAGAAAATGCTTCTCCAATTTGGTCTCCATTCCACAGAACTCATATTACCATATCGAGTCCTGCATCGTTTTCTAAGGAAAGTGGCATGGTTACTCGGATTGCAAAGGGGTAATTATTCCTATTTGAAAGTGGAACAATCTCTTAATCTGTCTTCATTGGAGAAACGTAGAACAGAGATGGACCTTATATGCATTTTCAAAATACTGAATGCTATAAGTAGTGTCCCTTCTCTGTTGCAATTAATTTCTTTTCATTTTTCTAACCATGTCACAAGATTATTCAATTTGTCACAAAACTTGAAATTTTTGGTATAAATCTTTCGACATTTTGTAGATTTCTTCGCCATGAAAACGGTGTGGGATGAAGATGGATTTACATGGTTTAGCTGGAAGTCTTATGTGTGATCGTGTTAATGAATGTATTTTATAGTATTATTTTATTGTCCTTGTTTGTCTTTGCCACATGGTTTTATGTTCTTTTTGTTCAGTTTCTTTTACATATGTTTCTTTATTCTTGTAATGAGAAAGCTCAGTGATTTTCAAAAAATATTTTTATTTGTTAATGGACCAAAAATGTTGATTTTTAATTTTTATATATCGTAATATCAGCGCTATAAAATTTTGTATTTCTGAAATTACTCAGTCAGTTCTGCCGATAAGTCCGTTGACGGTTATTAAACTGGATATCTTTCTCAGCTCAGCTTTATTGGTTGATTTATATGAACTTGTGACGCCATTCAAAGTAGTTCGTTTTTATTAAATATATATTTTTTTAATGTACATTTTCCCTTACTTAATTTTTACCGCGCGCAAGAAAACATTTTTTGTATCCAATTTCCCGAAGGGCTAAAGTTCCACATTGGCTTAGGCCGTGGGTATATTATAATCAATAATTATTCCACGAATTCATTCATTAGACGTACCTGTAGAAATTATAATGGACTCAGTATTGATGTAGACATTTTTAACTACACCTTGCATTTGTACAGAAAATTTCTTCATGGGGTCGATTATTTGGGATAGTTGCTGAATGTGCATCTTGAGTGGTTTATACTATGTATATGTTTTATATGTGCGTTCATGTGTGTGTGCGTGGATGACTCGGGGTGTGCATTCGGTATTTTTATTGATTACCAATGATAACGCAAATGTTAACAATTATTATTTTCTCACTTGAATTTCTTATTTATTTATTTTTTTTGACACATTTATACCCGTATGCAGAGACAAACCTTAAGGTGAGGAAAGTACATTCTATTGTCTTCACCTTCGGGTTATTCTCTGCATTTGAAATTGGAATGTACTTTCCTCACCTTAAGTTTTGTCTCTGCATACGGGTATTAGTGTTTAAATTTTCTGCATAATTTATGAAAACTAAATTGGGCCTTTTGTGTTAGAAAATCGTTGTTTTTAATACTTTTTGTGTATGACTGTATGTTTTCTGAATAAAATAAAAAATAAAATAAACACAAGCTGTTTGGAGAAGGGTATTATAATATTGTATGATATGTGCAAGACAAACCAACTTAGCAATGTTTGCTCTTTTTCCATATTAAATTTTAAATTTGACTTGTGTGTTACAACTGAAAAAAAAAAAAATAAGCTCTTTTTTGAGGTATTAATAATCCAACGTGCTTGCCAAAATTAACTTGTGGTAAGAATGCTTCTTACTTGGTTTTAATTTTAAACCGCAGTTTGGGTTTATTTCATAATTATTTGCCGTATTATTAATGTCTATTTTGTATGTTTTCACACAGTTTATGTGTGCACAATAGTTGGTCATTGCACTTTGAATACGTGATCAAATTAAAATACCCCACCAATGCCTTTCAAACGACTTCCTCATTATTTCAAAATTCGTTATCGGTACGTTTTTCCGTTGTAATTTGAATGGAAACTCCGCATTATGTACCTAAACCACTCGAACCTTATATTTATTTTATTACTATTCGTCGTTTTTTCCGGTAATGCCTTTTTTAATAATCATTTCCGAAAACGAATAATAATTTTGTGGTTTAAATTGCCCGGTAAAAATGTTCAGTACCTGCTCTTGATACGGTTATTTTGCAAAAAAATTCAAATTAATGTCAATTGTAACAGTTATTTTTTTATGTAAATTCGTTTTGCGGCAGGTTATTTCTGAATAATTATGTAATATTTTTATCATTTAGCTGCGAACTGATGTCATTTTGTTATTGTCATTCTTACTGTATTTACTAAGTACCTAGGTTCGCATTTTTATTGTGAGTCATGACAAGTTCGTAAGCTACTAGTCTTTTCTAAATGTGTTACGAATATACTCGACCATAGAATTAAGAATAGTCCAGAAACTGCATACGCACATGAAACAGAAGGCGACTCAACTACTCATAAATGAGTAGGTTTACGTTTTGCCCCATTAGTTTCTTTGTAGACGTCGCTCAATACGCAACTCTGATTTGAATTCAACTATGCCGTATTGTGTCCTTTTAAAGTGTAGAAATACTGCTAGGATCTTAAAGAAACAGGATGGCATCATATTTCATGTGTTATTAACAAACGAATGTTTAAGTAGCAAATGAATTAGTTAAAAATTGAATTATTTTTCCACTTGTCAGATTGTCGAAGAAACAAATTGGAAATAAAAAGTAATTAAAAGCCTCGTTTGCCTTCCCATTTGCTATTTATTTAACAAATTACAACAGGGATGGAGAGTACCTAAAATAAGGGAATATGGAATTTTAGGCATTTACAGGGCTTATGACCTGTCATTGGCTGGTTTAAGTGGCCACTTTTCACACTGTGTAACATTCACCATTCTGCCTATGTTTGAACATCCATATTTCTTCAATTCTTCCATTTGTTGATTTTAGTGAAGTCAAAGAGCTGAAACCTTTACTGTTGTGAAGATTGTTGTATTGTGAAATCTCACAATCTTGATGAATCCATCTGACTGAATTATTTCACACACTAGGCAACGCCTGAAAACAATTTTTCAATATTTAAACTTCTTCTTGGACCAGTTGGTTTCATTACAATATTTGAGTTTGTCCAAATGTTCGTAGACAAAAGACTGGATTTCACCCCCTCGGGAGTCATTAAGATTAACAAATTACCACAATTATTCTCCATCCCTGTTGTAATTTGTTAATCTTCATGACTCCCGAGGGGGTGAAATCCAGTCTCTTGTCTACGAACATTTGGACAAACTCAAATATTGTTATGCTATTTATTTGATTATGTTGGTGTAGTGATATTTCGGAAAAAACATAAAACCCGCTTGTTCTTGCTAAATCATTTTTGAAAATCCGTAGCATGTGAAAACAAAATAAATTGCTTTTCTTTAATTATAAATTAAAAAAGTTAAAATTGAATTTATTTCTATGTACAGTCACTTTGCAAAGCGCCCTTGAGATATTTTATAACGAAAATGGCGCTAAATAATAATAATACTTCTGCATTTTTTGTTTAATTTACTTGTAGAAATTAACGATTAAATGTTATCTAGTTTATGTTCAAGTAGCAACGAATACGTGGCTTTATTTATTGGTCACTGATTACGCTTATTATGCTCACCTGAGAAAAACCTGATCTAAATATCGCGTTCATAAAATTGATCATAACTGACGTCCGGTTGGCACGCACGTGGTACACTGGTTACCTACATTTTAACTGGAACTTAAATCCAATCAGGATCTCCGCTTTACATCAGTATAAAATTTCCCTCGCTAATTTATAAATCTGCACTCTGCACTGAAGCGAACGAAAAGACGTCGGCAAAAACATATTGAAAAATTATATTAATTGTTTTTTTATGGATCATCAATTTTGTTATACATCCATTAGTATTGTAAATGCGTTTCCAACTAAAAAATATCTACTAAAAACAAAAATAATATATATTTAATACACTTACGACGAGTCGCAACAACAAAAGTTGGGATTTCAAAGCCTTTTCAACAGTCAAATGCGTGTAAAAAAAATTAAGGTTCTGCCAAGATAATTAATAATATTAATTTATTATATAAATAAATAACGAGTCATACAATCCACAAATTTAGAATATTCAGTGACCGGTTTTAATCGCTTTCGTGACATCTGCGAGACTGGTATCTTTATTAAGGAGTTCAATGTATTTATACAAAACAGAGGTAAGGATGGATAATTCATAGTTATATGAAAGTAAATTAAATAAATTTATTTTTAACTTAAGGATCATAATCAAAATTTCTTTGGGTTAACTAATGAGTTGATATGTATAATGTTATTTTAATGAGTTTAAGTATTTTATTTTTAGTGCCTCTCGAAGATGTCGCGAAAGCGATTATACCGGTCACTAGATATTCCAAATTTGTGGATTGAAGTATCACTCGTCTTTTATTTTTATAATAAATTACTATGAACTTCCATCAAGAATTTTCACTTACAATCTTAAATGTTTTAAATAATATTAATAATAAATTGTATTCCAGTAAAATGGCTAAGTAGTGCAGAGCCAATTCTACCAGATAAAAGAATTAATTTTAATCTAACAATGTAGAGACATTGGACTATTCTAAAAAAATCAAACAGACGTATTAACAAACATTGACATAAACGAAGACCTAACTATGTTGACTTAATGGACAAACACAACTTCCTTAAACTAAATGAAAAAAAATGCAATATTATCCATCTTTAATCTAGGAAAAAATGTCATAAAGTAGATGCTTACATAAATATTAAACGACTAAATTGAACATGTTAAATACTTAGGACTAACAATAGACAGACAATTGACATGGACATTTAATATTAACAATTTAATTAGCAAAGTGGCTACATTATCGAATCTTTTTTTTTAGATCAAAAACTTTGTTCCGAAAACGGAAAAAATTCTAATGTACGAAGCCTATGTAAAAACTAGAATATATGTTTTATGCAACTACTATGGGGAACAGGAAATCAACATTACATAAACAGACTACAAAGATAGCAAAATAAAATATTAAAGTTAATAAATGACCTACCCTATCTACCAGCAACTAAATAACTTTTTAAACAATCTAAGCAATCAAATGTAACTGAACTCTTTAAACTAAAATCCTTAAAATTTATTAATAAATTAGCCACTTATGTAATTGAGAAGAAGTAAAACTTGAAAAAAAATTGTAGTAAACATGGACACAATACGAGAATATCAGAAAAATATCATATACAACCTTCTAAAACGAGACAAGGGCAGTCTAGACTAATAAACCATGGACTGAAATTATACAATAAATTACCTGACAAAACTAAACAAAAGACTCATATTATCATTAACAGTAGAATGAAAATTTCAAAATCAAAAATATTTTGTTAAATGTATGTAACCCGTAAGGGTTTATCAATGAAATTTAAAATAAAAAAAACTTATAAAAAAAATAATTTCGCTACAACAAATTCACTATGAATACGTCCATTTCTTAAAAAACTCCAGATACTACTTTGTAGTTACTTACTGGCATTATACAAGAGTTGAATAATCATCATTTCGTATAGACTAGAGTTACACTAAGATATTTCACAGTCATTGGACTGGCACCTGAATCGTAAGACTGATCTTATTTTCATGTAACAAAAAAATAATCTAGATATGCTGCGATCGGTGTATCAATGCAGTGTCCTATGGATCATTAGGTGCGGAAAGGAAATGATGATGATGATGATAGACTAGAGTTCCAGACAACACGCATCATGTTAAAAGTTGCACTAGCGATTCCTCGGCGGGTTGCGAGCTCTTTGTGCATGCTTCCATCATCAGAAATGTGATCTCCCAAGTTTGTAAAGCTGTCAACTTTCTCGATCCTTTGTCCATTATTATGGAGAGGCTGATCGGGGTCAGGACGGGATTTGTTGCTCATAATCTGAGTGTTTTTGGTTCAGAAGAGTAGAGTGTTCCTGTAGTTTGACAATTTCCTGAAAATCACCAAGTCTCAAGAAGAACCGCATCGTCTGCATACTCCAAGTAGCACAACTTTAGGGGGGAGTTCACTTCTATGCGAAAAATCTCACAACACCAAACTTCTGCGTTTTGAGAGTAAGTGCTTGAGAAGAATCTTAGGTTAAAGGTGGTTCGATTTTATAACTAACATTGAAGTCCGAGAACGGACGCAGCGGCCTCCTATAACGAGCGTCTTGAAGATGCGGCGGTGGACCTGGCTTGGAAACGTACTGCGCATGCCTCGGGAGAACCTAAACCCAAGTTACCTCTTCTTTAAACCTGCGGGCTCACGCCGTCCTGGAAGGCCGTCGATGACGATCTTTCGACGTTTTTTAATATTTTCTGAAATGTGTAAGTAATTAAAACCTACACTTTTCAGTTTGGTAGCAAAGTTTCAAAACCGATTGTTGTTTTTTTTTTTTAATATTATTATTTTAGTCGGAGAAAAGGAGCACAACCAATTACGTTCTCATATTTGTAACTTTCATATTTTCTTTTTCTCGCTTCCGTGGGGATGAAAACCAGATTGAGGTGGTAAGAATATGCTGAAGAAAAAACGGAATGCATGCATGTAATGTAAATCTCATAAACATCTGATCAGAGGTCACGACGCAGATCGTAAACCATTGTTACGAGAGCACAACGCTCTGTGTATAGTTTTCTTCGAATAATTAAGCATTTAAAGACCCTCCCGCTTCCCGGATCGATCCATTTTAGAGTTCTTGTGCCCTCTTTTCTGATTCGTGTGTTATAATAATAAATTTGGATCTCTAATGCCAATTTGTTTTTTTTTTTTTATATTCTTTGTTTACGAAAATTTCGCGTTTTTTAGAATTTTAATTTTTCGTCATCGCACCTCAATGTCTATGGTCAATTTGTGTGTCACGGGCGATCAATTCAGACAGCAATAGTGTATGTTAGTTCATTAACAGGCAGACAGGCAAACATAAATAATTCTGATGGGGATAACCAGAACCATCGCCATCCCTCTTCACTTCATCTTGCCTGGTTTAATGACAGCCCGATTCAGACATTTATCAATGAATAAATAATCAGTTTTTGTGTATTATTTCTTATATTAACTTAATATTTGCGGAGTTCTCCGTTTTTCAAAAAATAACTTTTAAAACTGTCACATAATTGTTTTAAATTGATTTTTTTAAATCTTACGTACAAAAAAAAGTCGTCGTCGGATAAGAATGCCTACGCAAACGTATATTTTACATTGTAATCACTATGTGAGCGTTGGCATTGTTATCTGGCGTCGACTATACTTGTCGGGCTTATTGCCATGAAGCAATTGCTCCAAACCAACTCAAATGACCATAAACATAAAGGCATGCAGGCTATGTTTAAAAGATATATTTGCGTTCGCATGATTTACCCAGAAGTATTTATACTTTGGTTGCATTTTCAAAGAGTTATAAATAACTTTTCAAAATTATTTTATAAAATTAATAGGAATTGTTAAAGGAGTCAAGTTAAAGGTGAGTAGGATTCGAACTTCGCATCTCTGATCCGTGATTCGCGACACTAACCACGGGACCGCAACCCGATTCGAGGCTTGACTTACATGCTTTTCCTGAAACAGCAAAGCGTATTTATATTGTTTGGATTTTAGTATGCCATTTAAATAAATTATTACCTTGTTTGTTACATTCCTTGAATGTGCGTATTTAGTTCATCAGTTCATTGGAAAAAAATAGTATTTTTATTCTAAAGTACCTACATATTATGGATTCATATTGAATTATTGTTACTTTTATATCTACATACAATTTCATAAGACATGTTTTTATAATATAATAGTAAATAATTCCTTTACGTTCAAACAAACAAACGTCATGCTTTTGTATTTGAATTAAAAAATACATCTGATATTTTGACCGTTTTAATGTCGGATAAATTTACCAGATTTTCATATGTTTTTTAGAATGAAAAATACTGTCAATAGAGATAATATTTTTTGCAAAATATTACGCGGAATGAAAAGTGAAATGGTCTTGTTTTTAATTTGAGTAGTGAGTTATACTGGCAGTAAAACATATTAATATAAATGGCCCTCAAAATTAAATATTTGAGTAAATCATAAGAATGCAAATATTTCTTTTTATAAAAAAAAAAAAATGTTCATTTTACTTTGTACCATCCGCGAAATATCTCGCTCGTGGCACCTAAAGGCTTAAGGAACACATAAAACTTTATCGACTTTTCTTTGGTCTTATTCTTAATGTTTTTTTATAACTAATTTTAAATTACATCCTATTAAATTATTTTTTTTGTGTTTTTTTAATATCATTGCTTCATATTGCTTATGAAAACAATATCTTTCTTTGTATTTAATTTTCAAATTGGCTCTGTACTAATCAGTTTTTTTACTGAAATAAAATTATTTTTACCCGTCCGTAGTATTTCGCCGGCATAAAAATTGTTTCCTACATCTGACATAAGCCACGTGTCTTGCTAACTTCACTCCGTTCAGCCCGTCTCTTTTCTACCCATGCACATTAATACCCGTCTCTATTCGTACTGAAACGTCTACATCGCATTCTGTCTCGACCACATTCACGTGTGCGAGAGAGACGGCGTTTCATTTTATGCAAGAAATCAAGAACCCGCGTTAGCGAGATATTCCGTTTCTGTTTTGAGAGCATTTCCCGCTTGCGTTGGAAAAAGAGAGAACATTTTTACCGTCGAATCCGACTTGCGTTGCTAAGACATCTTTTTTGTTGTCTGTAAATTTAAAATAGTTAGCAATATGCCGGCGCGCTGAGCGGGTGTTGGTTTTGCTCGTGGAGTGAACGTTTTCTATTTTCACGCTTTTTGTTACGTTTTTGCAGTATCTTACAGATAGTTAACAATTATTCGTTTTCTACCGACTTTTTGCGATCTTTAATTCAAATGTGCAACGACTCTTGACGGTCAGTGATCCTGCATTTTCATAAAACTTTTTGTGCAGTTTATATTATTTTGTGTTTAATTTTTCGCCTCACTTTTGAATGGATTAAAAAACTTCAATCCGTGGACTCTTTAGAAACTTGTTGGCTTTAAGTTTTTATTTGCAAAATAAGGTACATTATAATATTTCATACTTTATCACGCTTAAATTAAAATACATATTGTATTCGTGTTCAAACTGACAGATATTAAATTATTTGCAGTATTTTTCCTGATCATTGAAACCGACTAAGAAAAATGTTTTAAAACAGCTATAAATAATTTATTGTTCATATGTAAATTCTGTAAACTCATCAAATTTAAATAATTTTATTCGTAACATATTTTTTCTATTTAAACCTCTTTTTTTATGTACATATTCCGGTAAAAATTGATTATAAAATAAACATAGTTGAGTACTATATATATATAGCGCCATTTTTCTAAAAATCACTTTTAGAGCGCTGTAAAATAAATATCTCAACACGTCTTGCAGCTACATAAGTAGTTGATAACATTTACATATGAAGGGTGCAGGACATAAAGGATGATGTCAAAAATTTTAGTTTTGGGATAGAATGTTTTGAAGTTTTCAAACCTCTTAGACAAATTTATAAATAAAAATAATCTTCTTAACGCTAATAGTCTTTACAGTTTTATGTAATTAAATTATCGTTTTATTTCCAGTATTTAACTGATATCCTCCCTTTAGTTTTTAATATATTTTTTTATTTATTTTTATTTAATTATATTTTATTTTATATTATTTATTGTACAGAAACATTTATTTATTGGACATAATAAAGATAAGGTTTACATACAGACCAGCGATGTTTCTAAATAAAAATCATTCATATACAATTATGAGACTACAAAAGGATGTTAGTGTGTATTTGTATGAGAATAAATGTAGAGGTGTGTTTGTGTGTATTTGTGTGGGAGTAAGTGTTCGGGTCTGTGTAAGCGTGAGCATTATTTAAAAGTAAGTGGGAGCGTATCACAGCCAGATAGCATGAGTCTTAAAATAAATTAAGGGGCATAATGATCTCCTGTACAAAACAATCAAAACTCTGCCTGTTCGAGGACTACTGTGGCTTTTTATCATTTTAGAACAATTTAATAGTAATACATTCAAGTTTCCTCTCAAACATAACCATAATACACACTTCACATATAATGATGGTTTGGTAGTACCAAAAGTATGCAATAAGTATGGTAATAGAACTCTCAAATATTTAATACCTAGCATTTTTAATTTGTTGCCGAAAGAACTTAAATTTAACTCGCCTTGTAACAAGAGCAAAATAAGATAGTGGCTACGCGATCAAAAGTTTATATATGAATAGTAGCTTATGTGTAAATATTTTAATTTTTCATACATTTTCTTGTATTTCAAAAATAAATTTATAAATTATTACTTTTATATACATGTATATTATGATATTTCCGGCTGTTACTTTATATCTGTTATTCATTGTTTTTATAAATGTAAATAATATTATATTAAGATATGTAAGAACGGCTAAAAGGATCTACGATGCAAATGTTGATGGATGCAGAAAACGAGGAAGATCGAGAAAGACATGGCACGATCAAGTCCATCAAATACTTGAAGATGGACATGTCAAAAGTAGGAATAATCGGCGTGCGTGCATGAGAAGATGTATGAATGTAGAGGAAGCGAGGTCTGTATGCCAAGATAGAGTGTTATGGCGTTCTATCCTCTCTGCCTACGGGGAAATGGTGTGATGGTTTGTTGTTGTTGTTGTATAAATATAATCTCCACCAACAAGCTACAAAAAGTGGCTTGGTGGGGTTTTAGTTTTACTAAAAAATGTAACATTTGATTTTTTTTTTTAAATTGTAAAAATGTATAATTATATTATTTAAATAAAAATATTTTTTTGATTTAAAATATATCTCCTGTATTCATTTTTTAAAGGAGAGCTTTTGTTGAATTTTATTCAACAGAAATATAGATCATGTGAACTGCCGTCAGATGATATTATCGGTTTAAATACCTAAAAATAGACATCCATCCTTTATATCCTGCACCCTTTATATAGAAGCTCGATTTCTTGCAGCTCCAAAGTGCATGGATGAGTGGCATCCTAGCGACATGGAAGGATAATTTTAATTAATTTACAAAAAACATTAATCATAGTACGTGTAGTAGGTATGTGAGTATGCGGCCTTCGTGGTGCGAATGACTAAGACACTTGACTCACGTACGGAAGGTTCCGGGTTTGATTCCCGGTGAGAACATAAAAATTTAACGTATTTTTGTCAAGTCTGGGTGTTTTGTGCTGTAATTCACTAATATAATTGGGCCTCCTGGCCTGTTGTGGTGATAATTTTGAAAAACAAAAAAAACACAGAAAATTTCATTTTCATATTATTTTTTTTTTCAATTAACTAAATCGGTTCAGTTATGGCGAGCGGAAAACGGGACAGCGAAACGATGATTTTAATTTGGAAAAAATAGTCCGACGTGCAGTTTTTTGCGCGGTATCGGGGAGGCATTTGCGAAACAGTGACAGAAAAACAATGTTAAAATCAATATAAGACACAAGAAAATTGTAATGTAAAATATATTAAACCAGGTTGTGGTCCCGTGGCAGTATTGTGGGCTCACAAACCAAAGGTTCAGGGTTCAAATCTCATGGTTCAGGGTTCAAATCTCATGCTAACCACTTCTCGATTTCCGTTTTTTCCCAAGTTATTTACGCCTTTTAAGAAATCAACAATATTATGAGTTTGTTCAAATTTTTGTAGACATGGACCGGATTTAACTCCCGGGGGAGCTGTTAATATTAACATATTATAACAGATATGAAGAACATTTTAAAGAATGTAATATATAAGTCTAGGCATCTACAGGGCTTATGACTTGTCATTGGCTGGTTTTAGTGGCCACTTTACACACTGTGCAACATTCACCATTCAGTTCACATTTGAACATCTATATTCCTTATGGGCAGAATAGTGAATGTTACACAGTGTGTAAAGTGGCCACTTAAACCAGCCAATGACAGGTCATAAGCCCTGTAGATGCCTAGACTTCTATATTACCTTCTCTAAAATGTTCTTCATCTCTGTTGCATTATGTTTTAGGAAATTTTCTGAAACTTCCAATATTTAGGTAAATTATAGGAACCCGAAATGTTTTACTAGTTTTAAGAATTGATTTTATCCAAATTGATTTTATCCAAAAAAAGTGAAAAATTTTAATATTTATTAAAACCATATCGGAAGGTACACATTAAGTCCATGCTAGTCAAAATAATTTTATTTGTACAGTTTAAATACTATGACAATTGAATATCAATTCGTATCGTTTTTTTTTTTTAGGAGAATGTTTTTTTGTTTCTCCTGTAAAATCATTGATTTCATATTTTGGTCGTTTTTGAAATTAACGATTAAATTAATAAATTAGTTGATTTAACTTCGCCAAAAATTATCTTGAAAATATTATTTATTAATTATTCAGTATAAGTCCCTGTCATGGCATATTTTACTTAGGTACTTGTAAAATATTTTTATGCCTTTCCACATACTTGAATAGATACATATGTAAAATTAAATTATTTTTATTCAGGGACATTCGTGTTTACATTCATAATATACGGGTACATGCATAATCATATTTGTATATAAAAATACGGATATGGTAATAAAAATGCCTTTTAATAATTAGATCGTAACACATTTTTATTTATTTATTTATTCATATTTTTCACTTACAAACTATAATTAATAATAAAAATAATGTGACCTCACTGGGATTACCAGTGGCGAAAACACT
Organism: Micrasema longulum; assembly: GCF_059751315.1. Classification (NCBI taxonomy): domain Eukaryota; kingdom Metazoa; phylum Arthropoda; class Insecta; order Trichoptera; family Brachycentridae; genus Micrasema; species Micrasema longulum. The sequence continues at coordinate 614,174 of NW_028278815.1, forward strand.
TAACAATATACTTTTTTAATATGTTTTTACATTTGAGAATAAACAAAGAAGACTTACTTAATAAACACTACGTATTTATGAACATCTAATTTTTTTATATTACAAAACGCACAATGAAAATAACAAAAACCTAACATAAGCTATACACTTGTGGAGCAGTTGATTCAATATTGATTTGGGCGAATCAGACAATCCATTTTACTTCTACCTAGCTCCACTATCCATTTTTTTATAGCCTTTTTAAACATTTTCTCGTCACTAATTGTTTTAATAGATAGTGCAAGTAGGTTATAGATTTTAATTAAATTATACTCAAAATCCCTATGTTCGAAAGTGGTATTAGTTTGTATTTGTCAATTTGTTTAATTTATTGGTTTATTTATTTTTTATTATTGTTGTTTTATTTATTTAGTTTCTGTGATAATTCATAGTCGTATTACCATAGTTTTTACAACACGATCATTTGCGTTCTTTTCATTTACCCAAATGTTTTAATCATGAGGGGCATTTTACGAGCTTTTAACACATTATAAGAAAATGGGAATAAAGTTGTAATAGGCGGGGTCCGAACCTCGTACTGATGATTCTTGTGTCCACGACACTAACCATGGAACCACAAACCGATTACTTAATATCATTGTGCACTGATTGTCCCGTATTAAAATATTGATGTCGGCCTCGTAGTGTTATGTTCAGCGCGTTTGCCTACCACGCAAGGGGTCTCGGGTTCGTTCCCGACACGGTTGGTATGAAATATTCATTTAATAGGGTGTTTTTACACTAGAATATTTCGTTATCTCTGAACTGGTACCTGAAGCGCAAGATTGATCATATTACATTCAAGTAACAGTCGGAACCTGAAACAAAAAACCTTTTTACATTATAAAACTGTAAAATATATATTTTTTTAATTTAAAAGATGTGAAACGTTTGCTAACAACAATATTTTGAGTTTGCCTAAATGTCCGTAGACAAGGACTGGATTCAACTCCCTGGGGAGCTGTTAATATTAACGTATGAAAACAGAGATGAAGAACATTTTATGTAGAGAAGGTAATATAGAAGTCTACTTATCTATCAGCGCCCTTGAGGTGATTTTCACAAAAATAGCGCTATATAAATTATCCAACTTTATATATATGGCCTGTCATTGGCTGGTTGAAGTGGCTGTGTAACATTTCCCATTCTGCCCACATTTGATTCTGAACATCTATATACCTTCAATTCTTTCATCTGTTGATGTTTATGAAGTCAAAGAGCTGAAACCTTTATTTATGCGGGCGAGATTTATCTAATTAAATTATTTCACCGACATACTACAAACTAGACAACGCCTGAATTTTTTTTTTTTAATTTCTACACTTCTTCATGGACCAGGTGGATTTATCAACAATATTTTGAGTTTATCCAAATGTTTGTAGACAAGGCCTGGATTCAACTCTCCGGGGAGCTGTTAATATTAACATATTACAACAGAGATGAAGAACATTTTAGAGAAGGTAATATAGAAGTTTACGCACCATTTAAAAAAAAAAAAGGACAAATCTCGGAAACTTTTAAGGAGAACATAACATAATAATATCAATTAACAAATTACAACAGGGATGGAGAATACCTTAAAGAAGGGAATATAGATTCTAGGCATTTACATGGCTTATAACATGTCATTAGCTGGTTTAAGTGGCCTCTTTTACACACTGTGTAACATTCACCATGCTTCCCATACTATAACATCTATATTCTTTCAATTCTTTCATCTGTTGATGTTTGTGAAGTTAAAGAGCTGTGCCTAGACTTAGACTACCTTCTCTTAAATGTTCTTCATCTGTGTTGTAATATGTTAATGTTAACCGTTACTGCTATTTTTTCAAATAACCAAATAGCCCATCTCCAGTTCAACTCCGTTGCGTATTTCGTGTTGATAATTCATCATTCCCGACGCCCGTGAACTTTTTAATTCCTTACAACCTGATCGGTGACTAATTTAAATACTGACTCCCCTATTTTCGATGCATAAATGATTTAAAGAAATCCCCGGTGAATATACGTCGAGTCTTCCCTTTTCGATATCATATTTCACATCTCCTATCCCCCAGTTCTCTGCTCTGTAATCAATCATTTTACTGTGAACTACTTACGTTGTTCCTTTTTTCTTCCGCCCCGTTTTCTCGCCATATTGATTTTAGGCTAATGATAAAAATGACACGAAAGAACCTTATCATAAATTATGATTTAAAATATGTAAGTTCAAATTCAATTTCAAATTAATTGATTTTACCTAAATGACATTTACCTTAATAACATCATTCTGCATAACACCAATTCTCCTCTACGGATACGAATCGTGGCACCTCATTAGGGCTTGGGCCCAAACAGCAAAATTCTGAGACTCGAAAAGAATACACTTTACACTGTCTATTTATTCGATCAAATTAGTTTAATTTGAGTGAATTATATTAAAAACTTTGGTTAAATATCATTTGAAAAGACGACTAGAATTCGTTCCAAAAAAACAAGCCAGCCAGAAGTCAGCTGTCAAACCTAAAAACAAATTTTTCGTGTTATGCCAACTACTAACATAAGCAAAAAAAATAGATACGTACTTAGAGACCAATATCCAAAAAATAAACTCACCGCTTTTTAATTTCGGTAGGTACTGGAGTAAATAAATCTTAAATATCGTTTATGTTTGAATGTTTTGGAAATCTGATAAACCATCAGTTTTGAAAAGAAATTTAAAAATTTGGTTGACAGACATTGGAAGTAAGGAATCGGAGAATTTATTGAAGATAGTAATCTAAATATTATGCTATCCCATTGAATCATATATAAATTTATTGTATTTTCCCATGTGCATATATATTGTGTATGAATGTGTGTATATATATGTATATGTATGTATATGTGTGTATATATGTATGTATGTGTATATGTATGTACGAAGTATGTATGCTTTATATTTGTGTATTTAATTGTATTTTTACATTTAATGTAAACTTAATTTTCTCTTTTGGGCTATAACTGTTTTTTTCTTTTTTTTCTTCAATATTGTTTTTTTATTTATAGGAAAAATATTCGTAAACCATATTTGCCGCAACAAATCGGTTTCTTAGAACAGGCATTTGCCCATATAGGAACCGATTGCAACATTAGGCGTATTAATATTTCTGGCTTGCCGACCCTTCATATACTGAGCCTACTCCTAGTACTAGCAGAATTTGCCAGAGTGTTTTTTGTGCCATTTCGTAACATTGTATGTATAAACTAATAAATGAATAATAATAATAATAATAATTATAATAATAATAATAATAATAATAATAATGAACCTCCGGGCTGAAAAAGTTAAATAACTTCCTAGGACATAAAAATCCCGTATTTGTCTAAAAACATTTGCACGGACTCAAATATTGTTGATTAAAATATGTTTGTATGAACTAAGCCAAGCGTATTATTACAATTAAATAGAAACATTTGCATCTCAGATTCATCCATTACAAAAAGTTAACTACCCGTGTATTTAAATGTTCATGTTTCTTTATAGCAAAAGCTGTAATTAATTAGTGTCAATATTTAACTAGTGAAACAGTTTTGAAAAGTTTGTACAATAGAACCGACGTAAATAATTTCTTCGTGTCTTGTTCTACATTTTTTGCACTCCATAATTACATGCTCCAAAATGTTTTAAGCGCTTTTTTGCATCTTTGGCTTGCGAAATTCCCGAACGCTTGGAGCTGTACCAGACGAAAGAAATCAAAGTAATCCATTTAATTGTTCGGACAGATGCGCAGCGTTCGGATTAGATTCGAATAATTAATTAGAAAAGAAGAAAGTTCCTGCGCATCAATTAGTTGTAAATTGTAACAATTCGTAAATGAAGTTGGCACTTTCTATCTTTTTCTCCCAGTTTTCTATTGATTCTCTGCTACTGATCGTAATTTTGTTTTCCGTTTGGTTACTTATTCATATTTATATCCTGTCTCGCAAATTCCATTATTTGCCATTTATCTAAATGAAACGCAAACAAAAAACTTTCAAGTGAGGCATTTGAAAATATGACGCGCCCACGTATCAAGATGATTTCAATTAACTGAAACTAAATGTACATAATTATGTTATAATTAAATACCAGAGAATTAGATTAATAAGAATTTTAATTCAACAAGTTCTTTCAATGCCTCTTTCATTAGTTCTTTATTTATGCTGCTCTATTTCGTTTATTCTCTGTCGTAGTTTCGCTTTTGTTTCGTTCCTTGCCCGCCTTTCATTTGTTTTGTTCTGAAAACCAGTTTTGTTTTGTTTTTTGGTCGATCTCCCGATGCTAAAATGGAGGCAGCGCGATCCCCAATCTACCTACAGAGCCAGCCGGTTGCCATGGCGAAACGGGATAAATTCCTGAATTATTTATGCCTCTTTTTCGGCACTCCTTGACATGACTAAAGAAGATGTATATCAATGTATTTTTTAAAGTATCTACTCCACTCTCTTTCATTGCTTAAAAGCGATACTGCAATAAGATATCACTTCTTTGAGGAGGAATAAAAACGTACTATTTCCTTAAACACATTAACCAGGTAGAATTCTTATCAGTTTTCGGATAATACCTTTGCAGGTATATCAACCCTTCAGTTCTTTACTCGCAATTCGATTGGTTTTATATATTCTTTTGCGTGCGTTGTTTTTGCCGTATTATAAACCATGGTAAATTTTCTCGGAACAGCAATTAAAATGATTGATAAATAAACGTTGATTGCGTTCCTAGCTTGAATCATGAAGTTATTTTAATATCGTGCCTTTTGTATCTTATCTAATCTGTAGTTGATTAAATGGTTTATCCATATTTTCCATAGATAAGAACCATCGGTGATTGTGTTTTCGTCATATTTGTAATAAATAATTTGTCTAGGTTTCTCCTACGTATCAAAATTAACGATTATATTAAGCATTTTACTAAGTAACGTAAAACCTACATTGTCACCGGACAAACTAAGCTTATTTTATTTTCAAGTGCGTCTTTGTTATGGCGTTTGTGACATACGAAACCTGAATCCACGGCCTTTTTTAAGTTTGTAGGTACGTAAGAGATAAAATCTGAACAATAGTCCTTTTAGATTTATGGTTCTCGTTCCTTTAAAACGTTATTTAATAACCTCTTTCTGCGGGCTGGTAATAGCGGAGACAACAATACCCTTAAAATAAGCTTATTTTGCTTTTAAAACTGTTTTGCAAACGTCGTCGTAATTCTTACACTAAAAACTATCTACAATACTTGTTGGTTTTTATTCTTTTAAGCTTGTCGAGGATTTATTGTGTCGAGAGACAAAATCGTAAAATTTTACATGAAAAAAATGTATTCCATGTATATTTTTTATTATATAGTAAGTGTAATTGAAAAATAAAGGGGTTCTTTCTCATGCTCGAGTAAAATATGAACGATCTAATTGTGTATTTAATTATTTAAGTGTTATTTTGTTAAACATCGTGCGATAACTATCTCAAGTGACACACGTCTCCCCTTTATGCTGCTGAACGCATGGGGGCTTTAGTGAGATATAAATAGTGATTCATGAACGAGGAAAAAAGACGGACGTTACTTTAAACATATTTCGCCGTATGTTGAGCTTTCAATTGATGGCTTTGTCACCGCTTCAGCCAGACGATACACACAAATAGGTAAGTTATTGCATCTATTAATGTGTTAGTTGATACAAATAACATTTTTATTCTGCGGTTCTATTCATAACACGACTAATCTTTCGATCTTCCACCAGCCGCCATGTATTGACAAATATTCCTTCTCCCTTTCTAACTAAAGTATTATCCAACATTTGTCAATTCCTAACCTTTTGTCCCTTTAAAGCAAAAATCTTGGATGCTTTATGCTGCATTTTGAGTACTATTATATTGAGAAGATCATCAGACAGGCGTCGTGGCGGAGTTGGTTAGACGGCCAACGCGTGTCCGCCAGTTGCAAAAAAGATTTTTCCTCAATTGGTCTGGGTGTTGTGGTGTATTTTTCATAACTTCCTTCTCTTTCCCACCTGCCGACGAGCCTCTAAAATAAAAGAATAACGGGTAATTCCTTTTTTTAAATGTAAAAACATAGAATTAAGAATAGTCCAGAAGGAGCGTAGAATCATATTTGAATACATCGGACTTTGTACGAATATCCCCCTACTATAACACACTTTCCCCGCTCGCATTCGTGAAGTCACCGCATAATGTTGCACGGTGGGAAAAAATATAATCATAACACAAATGTAAGTTAAAAAAACCAATCAGTTCATTTCTCTAAAATTTTATTGTGCACGCGGAAACATCGCTCGACGTGTACATGTCGCTTACGCACATTTTATCCGCTGAAAACGGCTGTAGAAAAAAAATCCTTCTTAATATTTTTTGGCTCGTCCTTAAACAATTCCAATACATCTTGGTATAAAGGCACATAATAAATAATATTTTTCGTTAACTCGCTCGTAATAACGCCGCCCCGTGGTGTATTCATTTTTGCATTATTTTCGTATTGTAACAAGGCTCTGTCCTGCGCAGTCGAGGCTGTTCACGGAGCTGGGACAAGAAAATATTGTTTGTCTATTGTATTGTCCACGTGTAAACAATACTTTAGAGTGCAGTCTAAATTCAGGAGGTTAGCGTTAATTTAAATAATTTTTCATCCACGTTTTGTCTCGCGTGATAGTAAATTATAAATTTCCTTTAAAACGTTCTCTCCATTGTTGTAAGCAGTTACCAGTTACCAGTTACCAGCACTCATGAGCTACATGAAGGCCAAATTGAATTTAATTGCTATATTCGTCCACCACATTCACTTACTTCGTCACAATGAACATCCACTAATGCTCTAATGGGCTCTAAACCTCTAGCATATTGCTGAGATGAATGCATTTAAATTGAAAATAATACGCCCACACACATTAAACCTGTATGTCAATTTTCAGTTACATATTATAATATAAATATATTATGCTTAAACTTCGTATATCACTTTTTCCTTTTTAATTGTCCTTTGAAAATATGTAGTATGCTGAGTTTTTCCAAATTTTTGTAGACAAATAACTGGATTTCCCCCCCTTTTGAGTCGTTAAGATGAGAACATTATAGAGAAGGGAAAACCTGATACCTTGGACTTCTTCTTGGACTTCTTGGAAGAAAAAGATTAAAAAATGGATAATTATTTTCAGGCGTTGCCTAGTATGTGAAATAATTCGATCAGATGAACCTCTTCATAACAAGAAAGGTTTCAACTCTTAAACTTCACTAAAATGGCCTTTGTGGTGTAGTTGTCAAAAGGTTTGACTCACACATAGAAGGTTCCGGGTTCGATTCCCGGTAAGAACACTAAAATCTTCGCAAATTTGACCACTTAACCGAGTATCGCACGCAACTACACTGGCTCAGTATCAGGCATAGAAGAAACATTCACATTCTATCACTTCTTCATAATATTTTAAATAATCCCACTTCGCCTGTTTATCTTAGAGAACTCATCCAACCTCTTTCACAACACGGACTATTTCTTCGTTCTAGTAACGAGAGAACCCTTTTAATACCCTGTCATCGCTCGAATTTTCTTGCCTCCTCTTTCACAGTAGTAGCCGCTCGATTGTGGAATAATCTCACTAATGTTCTTTATTTACATTTAAGTCAAGATTAAAATGTCACTATCTAAATATTTAAATTGTTCCTTTATCCTTCTTCTTTCCTTCCCATTCCCTCTCCTCTCTTTATAGTATAGTGTTATTATATATATATATATATATATATATATATATTTATTTTTGTTAATCTTTGCTTTTATTTTTTGTATAAAATTGTAAGATTCAATATGTCCATGTATTTAAAATTTTCTCAAACTGAACGGTTTGGGTAGGTAGGAAGAAATTGCCTTATGAAAAAGGCAATATGCCCGCCCTTAAATGTTTATTTATTGTAAATGTATATAAAGTGTCAAATAAATAAGCAAATATTAAACTAAGCCAAAAAAAATATTTTTATTTTTACTTATCGTATTATCAGCGCTATGATTTTTAAAGTTTTGTATTTCTGAAATAACTCCTATATAAAGTGTCAAATAAATAAATAACTATAAATAAAATGTCATTTTTCTCAAGCCTGGGTGTTCTGTGTTGTAATTCGCCACTGTAATTTAACCTCCTGGCCTGTCATGGTGCAAAAAAAATCGACTGATGGAAGAATCGAATAAATATAGATGTGCTATCGTAGGCAAAATGTTGAATGCTACACAGTGTGTAAAGTGGCCAATTAAACCAGCCAATGTCAGGTCACAAGTCGCAAGTCTTGTAAATGCCTAGACTTCCACATTTATTTCTCTAAAATGTTCCTTATTGAAATTTGTTCATATGTAATACGTTTTTTTTTAATGTGTTTCCACTTTTGATTTAATAATGTGTCCCAAACTCAGCACGGGGATTCTAGTATATTGCCGTCATAAGCAGAAAGGGCAGTTTTTTGTTTGAAATTAGTTAAATATGAGGTAATGTTCTACAATAAATTTCGAATGATTTGGTTTATGGCAATAAGTAATAAAAAAAATTCAGTGCGAAAAGAGATATAATATTTTTTTACAGAAATCTGAGCTGGTCAAATACATTATTTAAAGACTGTTTGTATTGTAAAAAAATGAATGTGCCCATTTATTATCATTTGTCAAACTAAAAACGATTCTAACTGTTGTGTAGATTTGATTATTCACTCTTTTCACAATCGTGCTATTATCTCAGTTTCACTTTTCTATGGTTGGCTGCTTTCTGCATAACTACGCACAAATAATCGTTACATTACTTCGTCATAAATTTAAGAAAATTATTAATGTAATGTTAACATCTTTGTTATTCTCTCGATAATAAACAAAAGAATACCTAATAAATTAACGAGACGGACACGAAGGTTAAGACCATCACGGTGTCCATTAAATTCAATGCTCGACACTTTCCTTAGTGCCAATAAATTGTTATTTTATGTCCAAAATTACCATTCTTCTAGAAATTTTATGTGTAAATTTAAATATTGTGATAATTTATGAGGATTCTACCAAAAATTGTAAAAATAATGAGCCGTTTGAGCCGAGAATAATGACGTTTAAAGGTGTGAGTTTTATTAATTTTATGATTTTTTTCATTCGAATGTTGTGTAAATAATAATTAATTAAATGCATTGCAACATAGAGGGAAAATATTTCTGCCAAGTCTAGATATTTACTGGGCTTTTTTTTCGCGGTCTTAATCCTGGGGATAGGTTTGCAGCAAAGTCCTACGTCTCGTCCTCCCCTGCTCTATATTCTCTGCAGCCCTCTTCAGCTCAACGAATGAGGCGCAGTTTTAAAACTGTGGATTAATCCTCGCACAATTGCTCCAAATACTCCCCTCGCGTCGGGGACGCCCTCTGTGATTTGTCTCCTCAGCCATTCGCTCTATCATGTCATATATATAGTTGGATAATTTATAAAGCGCCATTTTTGTGAAAATCACCTCAAGGGCGCTGTACAATTAATAAATATCCCAGTACGTCTTGCAGCTACAGAGCGCATGGACGGTTGGGATTCTAGTTCCAAGAGACTCTCTTGGCTTACTGGGCTCATGACCTGTTATTGGCTAATTTAAATGGCCACGATGTGAAACACTGATTGTGAGACTTCGAGAGATATCTTTTGTAATCTTCTCCCCTATCCATCGAGTCCAAATGACTCCTGGTTTCTGGCTCTATTTCTTACGCAGAACTATATTCTGCTTTCCGCCTGGATTCGGATACTTTATAGAAAGATTTATGTAAATAACACGTTAACAATTTACATCGTTTTTCCGGCCAATGAAATTGGGTCAACGTTTAACATTAGCTATTTTCGAATACACCCCCCTCCGCTGACGATATCAATAAATTATCAATTTTAATAGTAGCGAACTATTTTTATCAAAACAAGAAAATTTAAACAAATTAACCATATAAAAAAACAAAGCTCCAAGAATTATTTTGTAAAAATAGAGATACACGAGAGTAATGTCGATATTAAACGAATATTTGCTATAGGCAAATAATATTTTATAATGCTTATTTGTGTAGGTATAAAATTGTTTATTCCAAAAAAGTACACAATTTAAAAAAAATCTGAGTCAACTTGAACATAACATAATGCAAATATTTACGACGAAAAAAAATCAAAATTTTAACTTATTGTTAAGGCACATGTTTTAAACAATTTGTAAATTATATAATATGTGTAATGGATATATAATATATATATAATAATTATTAGAGCACATATAAGAATATGTATATATCTACTTCCGAGTATGTGTGCACTCTATCAAGAATTAAAATAAATAAAAAATATTCTTCAAATCTTTTTGCAGATGATGTTCTTCTAAATAAATTAAATTTATTTTTGTTACTAATAAATTAGTTAAATTGTGTAAGTATTTAAATGACCTAAAAATTATATAAATAAAAGTGAGTCGGATTGTGGGCGCGTGGTAGACTCTGGATCAGTGTCGAACCACACCTTACTACAATTTGCACAGCTAATTAGGATTACTCAAAAATAGACCCAGAATCTACATATTTGGTTAAATCATTATCATACCTCTGCCTGTACCCGGTGGTGCATATGGTACAGTCTTACGCGTCTGGTGCCAGTCCAGAAACAGTGAAATTTTATAAATTTACTCACAATTAAAATCATTATTTCACGTCCACCCTGCAAGGAATCGAGCCCAGGACCTTAAGATTGGTAGGCAAACGCTGCAGCCGCTGCCCAATAAAGCGGACTTATTTCCACTCGATTCCTTTGTTTAAGATTGAGAGTAGCCATCGAGTCGAAAGCACTCATCCTGAATTCTGGTTCTATTTCAAAACCCAGAAACTGCATCCTTAATCCGCCCGGACACAAATTAAATCACTAGAATGCAAATATTCATTTTATAAAAATCAAATAGTTGACGCCTTAATAATTTTAATAAATCCCTCGAAGATCAAGTTCAGAATTGTGTACAAAGTTTTGTTCGTACGTACTCTCAATTAATATTTTTAAGTCAACTATTGTTATCTTATCTTTTGTATTAATTAAATATATTATTCTTTATATTACACTTTAATTATTAATATTTCAAGGTTCTGCGCACCTTGAAATATGATTTTTCTTCATTATTTTCCGCAATTGCATTTTAATTCATAATTTCGTTTTATAATTTCATGGCTTCTTAACATTCTTTTGATTATAAAATATCCATATTTGGATTCAAATGTATAATCAACAGTAAACCGTCATGTTATCACTAACAATTATTATTTTTTGATATACACGTTTTGCTTAATGTTATGTCTCTTTTGCATATTTCATATGCTTATCGTATTTACATCCAAAACCTGCTATTTAGGTTAGTACGCTAACAGTTTATTTATTTTATCAAATAATTTATCAAAGTTACATACCTAAAATACATGCAATTTAGTAAAAATTTGTCGATACATTCCACATGAATATATCTTCAATTAAAGAACAACATAAGAAAAATTCAATATTTGAGTTTGTCCAAATGTTCGTAGACAAAAGACTGGATTTCACCCCCTCGGGAGTCATTAAGATTAACAAATTACAACAGGGATGGAGAATACCTTAAATAAGGGAATATGGAAATCTAGGCATTTACAGGGCTTATGACCTGTCATTGTCTGGTTTAAGTGTCCACTTTACACACTGTGTAACATTCACCATTTTGCCTATATTTTTTATATTTTTTTAAACATCTATATTTCTTCAATTCTTCCATTTGTTAATTTTAGTGAAGTTAAAGAGCTGAAACCTTTATTGTTGTGAAGAGATTTATCTGACTGTATTATTTCACATGCTAGGCAACGCCTGAAAACAATTTTCAATTTTTAAACTTCTTCTTGGACCAGTTGGTTTCATTACAATGATTGTGATTTACCCAAATATTTAATTTTGTTGTACAAATACAATTTTAACACCTAGTTATACCCTAAATGGCCTAAATAATATAATTTTCTTTATGCGCGTTTCTAATTTTTTTGGTATTTTTATATTTTAGATTGTTTTCTCAATTGTTAACGCTCTCAGATAATCCAGCTAGTGTTTTTTTACTTCGGTTAAAGAGATCGTGATGTTCCATTCTTTGATCGTTGGCTTTTTTGTATTTCTTTTATGAATAGCGTTACAAAGATTCGATCTATTTTTACAACACAAATTGAGAATTTGCTACTGTTTTTGTACCCGGCACTTGGAATCGATCTCGGATCAATCGATGGTAAAGTGTTGAAATCCCCAACAGTAATAATTCATTCGTACTCTCTGAGATACTTCGCTAACTGCTTTTTTCCACTTTAAATACTGTATATTTTTTTCAATTCCACTGCATTAATTGAATTAATTTATTTATGCTTTATTAAAACTTATATAACTTTTTAATAACATATCAAGAACATTTTTTTTAAAATTGATTTTATGTGTTTCAAGGTTTTCAGTTCTTTTATTTTTTCTTAGGTAACTCATTTTACAATTTCAAACCTGATAGGTAATCTTTTTTATTCAACAATATATATGTCCAAATGCTTGCAGACTGGCTGGACTTTCTCCCTAGGGAGTTGTTCGTATTAAAATTTGTTGCAACAGAGAGGGAAAACATTTTTGGAAGGGGAATACGGGAAACAACAGATGGAAGAGTTGAGGAAATGTGGATGTTCAAACATGGGCAGATTGGTGAATGTTACAGTGAGTAAAGTGGCCACTTAAACCAGCCAATGACAAGTCATAAGCCCTGTAAATGCCTAGATTCTCATATACTCCTTCTCAAAAATGTTTTCCCTCTCTGTTGCAACATTTTTTTTTTTTAACTATCGCTAGTTTCGTATGTATTGCATTGTTGGTTTAATTTTATTTTATTTAAATTTTTTAGAACCCCTTAATTATTTTATGAATACACATTATATTTTATTTGTTGCTTTTTTTATTGTGAAAATTGCAAATCCCATGCATTCTTTCTTCATTTCAATATATTCACGAGTATATTTGTTTTGAGTATGATCCTCATTGTTTTTTGTCTTCACTTTAAAATTATTTGTATTTGAGTTTATGTTTTCTGATTTGATAATACATTCGCAATATTTTTAACCGCACTGTTCGGATTCGCTCAGCTTTTAATCAATATTATTAAATAAATTAACTCCATTGCAACGTTCCTCTACTATTTATAATGTAGGCAACCTTCCATTATATTTCTTATTTATTTTATTGTATTTTTGAGAAAGTTTTTACGCATAAACACGAAGAATAATGCAGAGTGGGTGGACAAAAGCCTCAAATCGTGTTTCTGCTATTCCCGTGATAGGTCGCTGTAATATATTTTCTATTCGATGTTTGTAATTTATACAGCCAATCTTTTATCTGTAAAATAGTTTGTATTCCATGTATGAATAACATTTTAATAATATGTACTTAAAGACTATGTGCTCATATGCTTTCAATTGAGATCATGAATCAGCTTCATTCATAAAACGGACAAGTTCAAGATTATGAGTGAAGAAACGCCTGTCGCATGTTCATTTCTCGTCTCCTGATAATCAGTAAGTGAACGGACATTCCGTAACTAGTAACTATGCTTCCTGTTAAGCTTATTTTTAGTTATTCTAAGTGGGGGAACTTGGGATCTTAAATATGAAAAGCTCGATTTGCAAAACGACACACACCAAAGTTTATGATATCAAATGTTTCATTTTCCTTTTTCAAAACCGCTTTGATACAATATTTCGCAACAGTCCGTACGGCATATTTTCCTCACGTCTTGATCTCGGGTAAGCGAAGAAAATGTCCCTGAGTCTCGTCTCTTTCACAAGTCGGCGTGTATATTTATATTTAAACGCTTACCTCATAATTATATGACCCGTTTCCTAGTGCCTTTTTTTTCTCGCGTCGTTCTATTTTGCGAACGTGCTTTTTATACATGCACGCTTCGGCCACATGGGCCGATCCACGATCGCTCCTGAGCACTTACGAGATATCACCGCGCGTTTATATTAACATAACCTATCTACTTTTATTCGCTTGACATGTATCATGTTTTTTATTGGTTTTGCGGGCGAGATAGAAAGTCCGCTTCAATTCTTTCGATCGCCGTCAATCAGAAAATCCGTAAATCACAAAAAATATCTCGGATAAAATGGATTCATAAGTAGATAATTTGGAATTACTTTCCAATACATTTCGTGACCGGCTTACCATTGACAGACAAGTGATCTCACCAAATGTTTTCTTTCAAAAGCATTCGTATCTACTATCAACCTATCCGATAGATTTCGACTGCTTCATGTAAAAAACTATAAAGCTTCGCCATCTAGTAGCTACGTTGAGTACCTACTAGGAATACGCTGGCTAGAAATTCATAATGAGTTTTAAAATATACGTTACGCATTTCTAGTTTCATATTGTCGTTGACATTTCCATGCCTTCGATGTTTTGCTGTCACAATCTGTTCGACTTTCTTGTCTATTATATTGCGTTGTGAGGCAAAGGGCTCCGATAGAATTATCTCAATTTGTCGAAGATGAGAGATTGGAAAGTTAATAATGATGGTGTCACCATCGATCTATTTGTCACGTCTTGCCCATAAATATTTCTCTGCATCTGTGCCATCGTGGCTTTTATACTTCCGTCGCTGATTTTATATCCATCTATTCCACTGCAGTTAATATTTTTGATATGATGTGTATGTACGTAGATTATTCAAATCGTGCAAATAACAAGGTCATAAATGTTATGCGTTACCTTCAGATCCCGCTGTGCCAACAAATGCATTGTACACAGTTTACCACTCGTCAAAATACATTCACTACCGTATCGGTTTTAAATCAATCGATAACTTTTATGTTATTCTTTTAGTTTTATTGGGGGATATTGACTATCGTAATTCATATACTGGCCATTATAATATACTTCAGTTCTTGCACGTTATTTCTTAATTATACTTTTTTGCGGTTTAGTTGCGCAAGCGAGTCGCCATCTTGATATGCTTAATTTTGACGTGTATCAAATTTACTGGTTCGTACTGCCTTAGTTTATGCTGCTTTATACCCCTGGTGGTGACAGATTCTGATGAAGTACCTAACCAAATAATGTTAACATACATTATTATGACATCTGTACTACACGAGCTTGGTTAATTAACTCTCGCTGCGGGCGGGATATAAACAAGGATTGCAACCTTTGCATATTCCGTGACTTGAGAAGTAATGAATGTTGTATCCCTTTTTAGGCTGCTCAATGCTTCTTGTATCCGCGATTGATTTCCAATATCTTCTAGAAGTTGTCAGGCGTGTGGTACTTTCTTTGAATGGTTAGCCTGTCGTCTTTTCAGATTATCAGTGGCTTCGTTAAAATATGCGTGGGCAGCTTTCATTAGATAGTGACATTTATTTTCAACCAAATTAATCTCTCAATGATTTAGGTTGTTTTTTTACTCCATAATGATTAGCGCATTGGTCTGCCATTCATTTTTTTATATTTAATCTTTTAAAGTATTTAATAATATTGCTTTCATTTGAATTTCACCACGGTCAGCTAGGACAGAATTTACTGGTTATTATTGTCGCAGTTCTTTCATCTAATCTTAATCTCTGATGATGTATGTTTAAGAACATTTGAATCATGTTATAGAACTTTTCTATTACGAGTTACACAATATTGATATATATAAAGTCTTGTATTCTATGAAAACTTATGTGACATCATAGTCACACAATCTTCATTGTATGCAAAAGGAGCGTAAAATACATACGTCGATATTTCCTTGTGTTTTACATGGATTTTCGTCGTTAATCAAGATAACATACGGCACTCCGTCAGATTAGCGTATGTTTATAATGAATTACGTCAGTAATTGACCTTACCTCCAGGTAACGATTAGTCAAGGTAATAATATGATGTACTCAAATCTGAAACGTTTATATTTTGTACTAATACTAACGATAAATTCACTAGAGTGAAAACATATTTGTATTGACTATTTTAATAGCCGTATTGTACCTAGCTGAAATCATTCGCTCCGTATTGTATTTTTGGATCATTGCTATACATAATATTTTTAAGAAAAAAAAAACTTGTTTTTTTCGTTTTATGAACCACTTTATTCATTAACACAACCGACTAGTTACGTAAGAAGGCCCTAGAACAGATATAATAATTTACGCTATATATACATTTTACATTTTATAGTAAACCTTTACAATAAGACATGTTTCGCATGTGAAGAAATAATTTATATGAGGCATTTAATGTAAAGTGGGAAAATGACAAATTTTATTTATCACCTCTAATTTTATAATAACATAGATAAACGTCTTTTTATGAATCTATAAATTCTAAATCATAAATAATGACTTTTTTTGTCTATGGACACTATTACTTCACACAAATTTACTAATAAGAAATCCCACCAGACACAATTCCGTTTTTTTTTTAATAAAAAGAAATATTTCCGTTCTTATGATTAACCCAAATATTTAATTTTGGGGCCATTTTCAACTAGTTGTAAATAACTCACTATTAGAAAATGGGAATCAAGTTGGGATAGAGTAGGATTCGAACCACGGACCTTTGGTGCGTGAGTCCGAGACACTAGCCACAGGACCACAACCCGATTCTATATAAGACTTTTGTTTTATTAAAAGACAAATGTTTAATATTACACGATTTACAACACAAAAAAGTATCCCATTAATATTGAGTATTTGGGCATAAGTTCGTCTTTAAACGCACAAAGGTAAAAGGGGAGACTTTCCAGTGTCCCACCAGTCACATTAATTCAAATAATAATTACACAGAACTTATTGAATGTTTGGTCCTTTCTTGAATACAGTTTAATAAAATGTTTCTTTATCTTGTTTTAAAATAGGTTTTACAGACAAAATTACAACTCAAATTCTGGAATCAAATGTTGCACCAGTCACAATGGAATGAATATGTATAAATATTTAAGAATGTCTTGCTGCACGGACGAATATTCTCGTAAGATTATTTTAATGCCGTATGATTAACTCATTCCAATACTTCCGGCTATTTTTCTTATTTCGTCTTCTTTTTTCACATCCACCCTTAAGTGGAGCATGAGGGCATCTCCAGACGCCTCCAGAAGACCCTATCGCCAGCCAGCACTCTCGCCTCCTCCCACGTCGATCCCGCGATATAAAGCCATCGACGGCCTTTTGGGACTGGTCATTTTTAACGAGTTGAAAATAACTACATAAAATGAGAATCAAGTTGTGATAGACCGGGGCTCAAACCTATGATCTGTGAATACATCTTCTCTTCGGACATCTATCTCCCTTTGTTAACCATGGAGTTGAAACAGTGTTTGATTTATTTAGTTTTTTATTGCTCACTTCTTGGCATGAACACTTGACCAATTTACTACTATGCTCTATTTTTTATAAATTTATTGATATCATTTTAACTCTTCCGGAATTCCACTCGTCCATGCCCTTTGTAGCTGCACGATGATTGTTTATCTAGCTTTCATTTATCAACTTTAAAATACAAAATTTTGTAAATGGGGTCTAGAATTTCAACAGTCTATGCGCTTTGTAGCTGCAAGACGTGTTGTAATCTTACTCCTTTTTATTATTCACATTATATTTTTTTTTAAATATCATTTATACACTAAATTTAATTTTCAATTTTTAAAATGTGTAAATGGGGGCTAAATTTCTAACTGTCTATGCGCTCTGTAGCTGCAAGACGTCCTGTAATCTAGCTCCTATCTGTTATAATTTTTGATTGATCTTAATTGAAAACGAGGAACTAGAATCCCAACCGTCCATGCGCTCTGTAGCTGCAAGACGTACTGGGATATTTATTAATTGTACAGCGCCCTTGAGGTGATTTTCACAAAAATGGCGCTGTATAAATTATCCAACTATATATATATATATAAAACACTGAAACGAAACTACAAGCAGGTTCCTTTTAGCATGTGTTTTATTGTTGCGATACCTTTTTTTGGACTTTATTATTTATTTTCGATAGTTTAATTGAATATTATATAATTTTATGAGAAGCCCATCCTTATTTTTACTCTCAAACAAATTTTCAAATAGGTATTCACGTGTTAACTATGTCACTTGTACAAACTCAGTTCTCAGTAATTCAGTCTCAGTACTCCACACGGTGCCTACGGGTATTTCTGCACGACCGATCGATACAACAAACGGTTGGTGGGTCGTGAATATGGTGCGATCACTAAAGTATAGCCGACCTGAAATTATTCGCAATAATGTATAATATTTTAATACGTAACCATTATATTATGACGTATGGAGAGCACACAAGCCTTTGAATGTCATCTAGATTGTATCTTATATCTCGGTCATTGATTTATGTCACTGAAATTATAACTCATTTAATATTATATAGGTACTACTTGTCTTATGCATATGTTTTATTTTGTTTTGTCATCTTGGTGGTAAAAAGACACATGTATTTTCTTGCGGCAATGAATATTTACTAACGGTTTATCAACACGTTCTAGCTTAATAAAAATATCGGTATTATGAAGATGTAGTACTTTTTGTTCGTAAGTCAACTATAAGGTCATCTTTCAAATGGTGTCTTTCACAAAGAAGATTTGTCAGCATCCTGATGTGGTCGGCACGTTTAGCTGCCACCGCGATACCCCGGTAATGAAACCAAGTTTTTTTTGCAGACAATGCAATATTTTTGTTCGTCTACGTACATTTTTTTTACTTTTTGGTCTATTAATTCATTTATGTCCAAATTTGTTCTCTGTTCTCCCAAGTCAGGTTCTCATCTTGAAATTCTGACATAAACTAACGACAAACTGTCAGCTGTGGACGTCCAGGACGTCGAGAACCTGATGCCTTGTAAAGTAGGCAAGCGTGGTTTAGGCTCTCAGGAGGCATCCGCAGTATATGGCCTAGCCAACCGTATCGCCTCCGCTTGACGAAAGTTGCCGCCGGAGTTTGCTTCGTCCGTTCTCTTATTACCTCCTTCCTCACAAAGTCGAACAACCAAACACCCAAGATTCTTTTGAGACACTCATTCTCAAAACATAGAATTTTACTGTTTTGGGCCCTAGTGAGGTACCACGATTTGCATCCATGGAGGAGAATGGGTGTTATGCAAGCGTTGTATACGTGGCATTGGGTTTTCACTGAGTAAATATCCGATCTCCAGACAGCCTATATACTTTTGAATGTGGCGCCCGTTACTCCTAATCACACTCCCAGTTCTTTTTTAAAGCTGCTATTTTTTTCCACAGGCTTTAATTCAATCTGCAAAACAAAATCATTGATTGTTTTGTCTAGTTTTCAATAAAATGATTAACCCTTTTAAATACTGGTGTCATTTAAAAAAATAAAATCTGTATTTACTGAAATATTTATTAAAACTGTTAAAAACCAAAAAACCGATAAAATTACAGATGGTCCCCTCTGCCACCTGACTACCGAACTAGATACTAAATTCCGTTAAGTGTTGATAAATAATTCTGATATTATATGATATTACTTTAACTGTATCAATTTGCAAATTCTAAAGTTTGTAAATATTGTTTTTATTCCAAACAAATTAACGTCCCACGTATGTATAGGAATCTAAACTTCCCGCTTGCTTTTCTTAACTTACCTATTTTTATGTCATTCCATGGAGTTTTTTTTCAGTGAATGCGAACTATTAAACCTACGCATTTTATTGAGACCACCAAATTAACTATTTCTTTTAAATTAATATCTCAAAATTAAATCCGATTCAATTAAAGCTACCGCCACGGGACTTCATTTTCTAATCTTGGCTCTATAGCACCCAATGTAATACTGTCCATTCGCTTTATTTGTTTACTTTTTTATGAATTACGGCTTCATTAGATATCGTATAAATACAATCACCCACAACCGCAGCCCACGTTACGTCATCACATGCATGAATTGGGTTACAAATTACTGAAATTTACTATGTATTTTATATTACAATGTTCGTATGTATACATTATACGATGTTCCCCAAGGCTTTCAATTGGGACCTTTTGTGATTGGGGTCAATTTGTTTTGATCAGGTTAATCCAAATATGGAGATAATGGATTAGTATCATCTACCATCTAATTTCATGCAAATTAAATATATTCATCTCATAGAACGTAATTTATTGTGCGAATCGAATGAATAATACATGATAGCAACATTTTACCACGACCTACACATCAGGGTGTGTGTGTCTTTATGCGGAAATAATTGTACCACTTCGCTCATATGTTTGACCAAAACGACGTAATACTGACTGTAAAATATTGGAAACATTTATATATCTATCATTCGCTATACGTACCAACTTCTCAAGTATTCAACATTTGCAATCGGCGTGCAAAATCGGCCAGTGACGAAATACCCCAGAGTATACAACAATGGTAAAGCCATTTCTGGCATTTATTGTCTGTTAATTTTAAACAAACCCACCGCGAAGCCTGTACACGTTTCAAAACCTAAAGTTAAATAATAATATTGAATTAAAACCAAAGTGTACACAGCATTTAATATATAATTATAACATGACGAAACGTTCGTTTACCTGTAATTTAGAAAGAGAATATTCTTTGTGAACCTTGTTTCCGCTCAAAGATAAGATGTGATAAGTTTAGCATCAGCTTTAGTCATTTTAATTTGCATGCGTCAAATAATAACATACTTCCTGTGCGTTGATATAATTAATTTTTGCTTGTCATTTAACTGGTTTTTGTGATAGCTATTTCGTGGTTAAAGATTTTTTAGAATCTATGTGTCACAAAAACAATGAAAATAATCAATAAACGCGTTACATTCTTGTTTGAATGTTGTGAAACTAAACAATGAAAATCTTCAGTAGATCATTGCGATATTGATTGTTGGCCAATCAATTCAAAAAGTGGTTAATGCTCGTAAATCCTTGTCTATTACTGTCGGTGTTTTGCAGTCATTAGTAATGTTTTCATCTAGCAACTCTGACTATTATGTTTCTTTTAATGCAGTATTTATATGGTGTTTAGCAATTATTTGTAGTACTCGTGGGTTTCTTTAATGTTGTCTCTTGTTCCTAGAAGGATGAGGCTTGTTCACTATGGATTTAATTACAACACCCTCGGGGTCCTAACGACTTAAACTCGCATATGTTTAATACATTATTTGACCCATGTCCGTAGCTTCTCGACCTCAATGTCTGTGACATAGTGGGTGGGATCTTGTATCTCGTAGGCGTTTGATTACGATGAACCTTAGCGTGGTTAAAGCTTACTCTAGCTCCTAATGCATTATGTATTATAAAGGTAAGTTGACAACCATTGTTTGATAAGAAAGGTGAGACATGATCAAATATATTTTTAAATCCGAGAAACCGTTATCAAACAAATATAATTTAACATCATTCTTCTTCCTACATTTTTTACAAACCTTCTCTACCGAGCCCAACCAAATGTGGATATAATAAATAACATTATTTTTTACATTATTGTTAATAATCTGATAATATTAGTACAGGCAGGGAATATCAAAATGACGAATTTATTGTTACGCTCATAATAGCAAATCTTAAGTAGGTAATGATAATTATATTTTATGATTGTTTCAATCTGATTGTTCGGAAAGAAGCACAGTTTACCAGTTTTGCCGTTAAATAACAGTTGGGTATGTACTAGGTATTATCATTTTGAAATAAAGACCTTTGAACCAAAGCAAAGCCTTACAAGTGCCGGACGTACAAAAACTACTGTCGTATTTCGCAAATTTCAAAGGAAGTTTCAGAAGCCCGATAGTGTGACAATGTAATAATATTAAAATGAGTGCTAAATAATGTTAACGCACCAGTGAACTTTCTTTAGAAATATCCGGATTAGGTTCTACCAACTATCACTCGCAAAATACAAATCGATTTCGATTGAATAATAGTTTGTTCACACATACTACTCAATATTTGAATCGGATTAGTTGGATGATTAATTTTGATACACATCATGATACACGATTTAGTTGATGCTATCGAAAACGTAAAGAGTGCGTTCGATTGTGTAACCATTTCTATCAAAACTATCTATGTACATGTCAGGGACTTCTCATATTTAATAAAAACTATACTTAGACGCCGTACTATTATGTTAATCAACCATTTTAGGACTTTCTATTATTGAACAATTACGTAACGACTTTTCTCTGGCATATTTTAGTGTTGTGTATCTTGATCAATTAACAGTGCAGCTCAGTCATTATCAATTCGTGATGCGTGACACGTATAGCAAAATTGTTTTTTTGAATTAACCTGATAACGGGCTTAGTAATCTTTCGATATGCCTGTTAATAAGACTGGTTCGGTGCACTGTTGATAGTGATTGTATTGTAAAGTTATAAATGTTTATATTTTGCTTGAACGCTCAAGTGTTCTTTTGATATGGATTTGAAATTACGTATCAAAACACTGTTTTTTTAATGTAGAAAATTATGGTATTTTGTGTATTTGTGTTGAAGTCTCTCATTCTAAAACTACCTGAAGCTATAACTGCGTTTGAAATTGAGGTGAGATTTGTGTATCTTTATTGTTACAATCATCTAATGTGACTGGAAGATAATTTTGGCTACCTGCTAGCAAAAGTTTTTTAATATAGCCCTACATTTTTTGTTTACAACAATGAAAATACAAATTGCTTACCGTAACTAATTCTATGAACGTTGTTTTTTCGCTATCTAATGCTGTGAATCGGTCACCAACCTAGAATTATCCTATTTCATTGTTTTTCTTACTGTTCACTGTTCACACCTCGGCGTTTAACATTAAATTTTACTGCCAAAGCAACAATCTTGCCTCTTTCTTCCATTGTTCCCCTACGGTGAAATGAGTTATGTATTACTAATTCATTTCATTCCTGCATCTTGTTGTTTCGTTTGCCTTCGGACTGAGTGGGTCTCAGCTCATATCCAGGGTACAGCTAACCTGCCCCCGATGGTTTAAGCTTAAGAGATTAAGGTTGTAGAGATACACCCCCGAGCGAGACCTAATGCCTTTCTTTATGGGCTAAGTATCGCCTTTCTAGCGTAGGAGCCAGAATAAATTAATATTTGATGCTGTGTTTATGAATTTATGGGTATTCATGTTTTGTTTCGATTGTATTCCACGGGTACGGATACTGGATACTAAGAATGTGTAGTATAATAAATGGACTTTGAAACACCCTATTTAACTTCTTTATTTCTCCAGGCAGTATCTGTATATGTTATAAGTAGTGGGTAGTTACGATTTATAATCTACTGTCTGCTTCCAAAGGTTCGATAGTTTTCCCATCAACACAAAACTTTGGTATTAAACATCAAACATTATGAGAAGGTTAAACATTATTCAATATGGTACTTGTCTGTATGCAATTATACATATTTATTTCAATGTTTTCAATGATCGTTTTCTGTATTTATTGATTTCCGCCGTACATAATGTATTTTTTGTCAATGTACTTTTCCATTTATCAACTACCTATGTCAAATTATCGGTAGACTGACTTTTATTGGGAGATAATAAAAGGCATATCTTCCGTAATATCATACGTATGTACAATATACAATTAGATATGGCAAACTGCATGTCGAAATTTATTATATTCCGTGACGATTTAGCCCCGTTTTTTATTTGCTGGGTTGGCGAGAGAAGTAGCAACTGGCCACTAGGCTTAAGAGTATAATTTAAAGTACACTGGCTATACTCATATTTAATAAAAAGAGACTTAGAAAAACCATTGCAATGGCTAGATGACTATTGTCACCGTGTGGTGTTAAAAGATTGCTGGAAGTGGTACTGTAACGTGTTTCATTAAGCAAAAGATGAGATATTTTTTAAATACAGGTATAAATTGACATGACATGACATTGGTCGTAGGGAGTCAGAAAATTTGATGCATGCCACGGATTGGAGAACCTTACTGGATGTCAAAAATAAAATATAAAAAATAAGGAATAATTAAAAAAATATATATTTATAGATGACAACCATGAAGTTTCGCATAAATAAATTGTCTATGTTTTTATGAATGTATGTATGTGTATGCGCATGGGTGTATGTACGTGTGTGTGTATGTACATGTGTATATATGTGTATATTTATATATACATGTGTGTATATATGTGTATATTTATATATACATGTGTGTATATATGTGTATGTCTGTATGTATATGAATCAAAATGTGTATCCGAATAAGTTTATATTTTGTTTGTCTGTGCTCTATATTAATTTGTTAACTATTATAATATATAAAAATGTAATTGCCTAGCTTGGAACGGGGTATGTACCCTTGTTAGCTGGGCAAAGTGAATATGGAATTGTATTTTGATAAAGAGTGTGAATAAATAAATAAATAAAAAAAAAAAAAAAAATACAAACCAAAAAAAGTAACGCGTATTATCATTATTTTTATCTGTTTAATTATCTATTTTCCATAACTTGTAAAAATAATCTTATGATTTAGGCCTGTTATAACAAAACACCGAAGAGAAACACTTTTTAAGAAAGCGCTGAACAACAATGAAAGAGGCCGGAAGATCGATGGAGTTGTAATCAACAATATCAGGTACGCTGACGACACTGTTTTGCTGGCGGTTAAATAGTGTGGATGGATTTTACGAACAACCGGGTTTAACTATTAATGTTGTTAAAACAAAATGGATAACATTTGACCTACTCGATTACTCCGGATTTTCTCTCAAATTAAAAGGGTAGTGACTTTAAAAAGGTGGGCAAGTTTAAGTAGCTTGACAGCATTTTAACACAGACCCTCGACCCAGATACAGAAATTAAATGCAGAATTGAAATCCCTCTTCTGCAATGATAATCTAAACTTAAAAATAATGGAGATTGGTAAAGTGTTATGTGTGGTTTGTATTGTTGTACGGCT
This sequence comes from Micrasema longulum, assembly GCF_059751315.1. Taxonomy (NCBI): domain Eukaryota; kingdom Metazoa; phylum Arthropoda; class Insecta; order Trichoptera; family Brachycentridae; genus Micrasema; species Micrasema longulum. Next base: position 639,125 of record NW_028278815.1, read on the forward strand.
GTGAGACTTAGACTCTGAAGGTGAAAACTATGAACAGGCTGGAGGTTTTTGAGATTTGGTTGCATCGCAGAATGCTTGGAGATAAGATATCTTGGACAAATCTGATAACGAACTTAGAAGTCTTTAGTCGAGCTAGAACGAACAGAGAACTCTTAACTACCATAAATGTTCGTAAAATTTCGTTTCTGGGCATATAATGCGTGGAAAAAAGTACCCCTTGCTTCATTTAATTTTGAAGAGCAAGATTGAGGGTCACCGAGGGGCTGGAAGAAGACGACTGCACTGGCTTCAGGACTGTAGAGCAGATTTTCCGGGCAGCACAGGACAGAGAGACCTTTGCCCGAGTTATTGCCAATGGGGATACCTGACAGGACACTAAGAGAAGAATATAACCAAACACGACTTCATTGTTTTAAAATGATTGGAAATATTTACGTATCAAGTCTTGTATTAAACGTAGACGTTTGTGCCATCAATAATTAACAACGGGGAACTAAGCTTTCACGGCAAAAATATATAAAAAGATTAATTTTTTGTTTGCAAATTGTAGATGTATAACGTTACATGGTGTAATTTTTTTTATAGGGCATAAATGTTAGCTGAAGTCATAAACAATTCAAATAAAAAAATAAAATAAAAAAATGGCAAAGTTTTGCCCATATTAATTAAATTGTTTATTTTTTATGTAAATGTATTTATTTATTTATTATCTATTTTTATTCAAACGTATGTGTTTGTGTGTATATACATATGAATAAAAAAAAATATTTGTAGACTAGTCAGTTTATATTTTATTTGTCTGTTCTTTCTTTAAAATAATTTAACTTTCAAATTATTATTACGTATTAACATGTTATTACCTAGCTTGGAACGGGGTATGTACCCTTGTTAGCTGGGCAAAGATTTCAACAAAAAAAAGCACACACGATAAAATGTATAATTTTTTAAATTTTTATTAATAACAAATAAAAATACAATATTTCAACTAAATACAATTTTTTACATTAGTCAAATACGTATATTTAACAATTCTTGTGTACATAATGGGGAGTGACGTCTTACAATAGTTTATTTTATTTTAATTAATAATATTTTTGGATAACATAAATAAATTACAAAAAAGATATAAACGATGTTTTCAATCAGTGTTACATAAAGAAGAATTATAGATGTAATTTTTCACTTCTTTCTTAAATGTATTGTATTCCTGGCTGTACTTTTTATTATCTTTGTTCATTTCATTAAATAAAAATATTCCTCTGTCAGTATAATGATGTTGTGCAGAAGTTCAAATAAATCGATTCAAGTAGCAGTTTAATGACACCTATTTAAAAAAGCTTGCTTGCTTTTATTGCGTTTTAATTCTCAAACTGTTCTCTACCCAACTGGTCACTCGTAAATTTATTAATTTGGCACTAACCATTGATTATCGTTGATCGCTTGATCGAATTAACATCAAATTTAATATACACGCGTTTATCTGATCCACTGTCGCGCTGCAAGACATGACCATAATATGATATCTCATTATAAATTTGACTGTTCAGTTATATTATTTCTCTCTTGACCTTCTCGATAGTCCAGCCATCAATCATAGTTTTGGCCACACTGAGCATTGACTTTAATGTTGCCACTTTTTCCGCTTTGATATTGTTCCACGTATTTTGTGGATCTAGTGAGCGTGCTACTGAGTCTATTTTTTGCCTCTTCATTCGATACGCTATTTTCTTGTGGTTTCATGTTCTTTGATGTGCTTTTTTATACGGCCATAAACAGCTGTATCCAGCGATCGAGTGTTATAATAGAAAATTGGTTTTTATTGTCTCGATTTGGTTGTTCTACTTTATGAAGAAGCGGTGGGCTTTGCGGTGTCGGAGGCTCTTCAGTACCACCATTGACTTTGTGGCGATTTGAAAGCTAATATTAGTTTAGCGTTTTTATCACTTTATGAACGTTTGGCTCTGATATGACCGTAAAAATAATGCCACGACTAATTGCGTGTTGTATTATTCATCCACATAAAATAAAATGAAATAACTCGTATCTCGTATAGGAAACGTATCAAATTAAATATCTGACCTTTTCGATTTGAATTAATACTAGAAAAACTCCAGAATTAATGAAACAAACAGACAAATCAAAACACTGTTTCCCCGTTGGGGTGGACATAGACGATAGAATGCCACATCACTCTTTATTTGCCATATTCCTTTTCATTCATGCATCTTCTCATGCACGCGTGATGATTATTCCGACCTTTGACGTGTCCATCTTCAATATTTGTCGGATTTGGATATGCCATGTTTTTCTTGGTCTTCCATGATCTCAGCATTATTCAACATTCGCATCGTAACTCTTTTTAAACGTTATTTCGCTGTCCATTCGCTCTACACGTCCAAACCGGCGCATAACTCCTTTCTTGAATTTGTCAATAACACGGATTTTAACTTTAGCCTGATAGATCGCATTTCGACAGCACTTAGCCTACTCTCATCCTTGTTCTTTTCCAATTCCAAAATTATTGAGTAGTTTAATTTGTTAATCTTTGATTTTCGAAGAACCTATAAGTTTTATTTATATTCATTACTTTTTCATGTTTTCTGAACCCCGCAACAAACTACGAGATATTTTTTCCTCCGATAGCTCTTGACTTCTTATTATACCAATAAATTTTTGTCTAAATTATTTTGTATTCATCAGTTACCACTACGGGGGTTCTAACTTATCTTATCTTTACTCTCACGCTCTTCGGTATATGATATCACCTCGTACATTACACTCTTCGTCTTTGAGTGCGAAGCAGAGATCTCGAGTTCCATCGCCCGATGTTTCGATACCAGCATCATGTGTTCTGCTATTATTGTACTCCCTACAACGATAACGTTTGTAATGAACGTGATTACTGCTCATCAGTCATGCTCACTTAATCCATTGTGTTCTTGCTAAGCCGGGCACGTCCATTACCGATGAATGGTTTCTTTTTTTTATACATGTCCAAATTTCTTTCCGCAAGGCGATTAATCATAGTGTACTTAAAGCCTTTTCGTGCGCTTTTTGGGCTTGGTAAATATCTACTATCTAGCAGTGCTAGTGCATTTATCGCTGCTCTAGTAAAGTATCAATGGGAAGTGTCAACTGTCAACCATGGCCTCAAGAATAATGGCAAGAGTTACATGTGCGGATGTTGCGTTAATGAGATCGTTCGTTACTTGGGTTTTTTTAATAGGATATGTTACACACAACATTTGTCAAATATCTTGCGACACTTGATCCATATGCCCTTTTCTGCTTTTGTACCTCTATGCCCATATCTGTATAATATTTCATAATCCGAACACTGTATACATTTTACAAATTATTATGTACATAATTTATTTATTTCTACAAATCATGCATAATTTGATATAGAAACGAGGTTTATTTATTTAATTATTTTTTCCATATTAAATCTATTGAAATACAATACCCAACTCCACTGGACGAACGTCCTGTGTTGAGTTGAGACTAATAATATAGTAGGTACAACTATATTATTTTAGTACGTCAGTTCCGTGCCGAAAATCGGCGTTTAAAAGTAAATAATACAATATGTTATTTTTGCTAAACAGTGAAAAAGGTACAATAAAGTAAAATTAAATTATATGCATGTTAAACACTGTCCACCATCACTAGGTATAGTAAATACTTGTTCTGAGGTAGGCCGCATTTATTTGTGGTTATTTAATAAACCATTTTTAGTCTTAGTAATGTCTAGCGATTTAAATATGGAAATCTTATAGTAATTCAATAATATTTAAAAATATAAAAATGTAAGAAAAATTATGGAACTAAAAAAAAAACTGGCAATGTGTATAAAACTGAAAAAATATACAGAAAAAAAAACTCAGTAAACTGAAATTTTCACCGTAATAAATTCGGAATTTTTCCAAAAATTTGCAACAACATCTACAACAAACCATCGCGCCGTTTCCCCGTAGGGTAGGCAGAGAGGATGATCGCCACAACACTCTACATTTGCATACAGATCTCGCTTCCTCTACATTCATACATCTTCTCATCACGCGCGCCGATTATTCCGACTTTTGACATGTCCATCTTCAAGTATTTGTTGGATTTTAAATCAAAAAAATAATGAAGCACGCAAGCTTTGTGATTTTCCGTGTTAAATAATAAAGATATCCAATTGTGTAGAATCATTAATATGCCAGTTGCCCAGTCAAATTATTTTATAGTAGAAGTCTTCATTAAATTAAGTATTTCCCGTTTCAAAATATGTACGAGTACATATTTAGTTAAATTCTGTTTTTAGCATTTTTATGACCCACGAAAATTATATAAGTTATCTAATCTTCACTATCTATGCTAAGCGTAAATGTTAATGTTCAAATTTTCCATATAACCCGTTTACTCGGTTTCAACAAAATTTTCAATTATTATGTAAACTACGTTTGATTAGAGTGTAGTTTTATCTAAATCGATCATTCTGTTGTAGTTAAGTTGTTGCTTTCTAAAATTAAAGTTCTGAATATCGAATTGAAGTTTGCTTTGTACTAAGTTCAAGAACGTTGCGTGCTGTTGATCATTTGAGCCTTCACAGCTAGCATTGTAGTCACGGTACATGCGATGATTAGTTCTAGTAGCTCTGCATCCAACAGTAGGAAGTGATATAATTTGGCAATTGCCACACTCACAGTCCCTTCAATAACTTTTGTCCCTAATGACAGCTTATGATAATTTTATTGCTGCTCTTCCGCTGGCCGGGGCATTTGGATTGTTCAATTTGTATTTACCATCTTTGTGTTGCAGTTGTCTCTTCTGGTCGTAAAAAATAACATGGCTCATTACGACTCGGTGACACTGTGAAGCTTGAATTTTCTCAGAATTCGACAACGAAGTTCATTGGAACCGTGCCTGGGTTTTTCCTAAAAAAACATTATTGTTTCATTTTATTTATCACTGTGATGCTCGCGATATTGAACAAGAGTGAAAAGAGGATGAATACAGTCGAAATGCGATATGCCAGGCAAATGTTTGGTACTTTGGTAAAACTATGTACGATAGGTGCAAAAATGTCGAGGCTGAGATAAGCACTATCGACAAAATCAGGAAAGAAGCTCTGTGTTGTGTGTTGGTCTGGCCATGTAGAACGAATGGACTGCGAAAGAACGTATTAAAAGGTATACGAACGCTGATGGATGCAGAAAACGAGAAAGATATTGCATTACCAAATCCAACAAATACTTTAAGATGGACATGTTAAAAGTCGGAATAATAGTCGCGCGTGCATGAGAAGATGTATGATATATAGTAGAGAAACCGAGGTCTGCGGCAAAAACAGCATTTTATCCTCTTTACTCATTGCTGGGAAATGGCGGCGGCGTGATGCTTTTTTTATACTGAAATAATATGTTTGTATCACCCAATAGTACATTTTATTATTTTAAATAACTCCATTTGTACCTGGCAATGTTTTGCTGCAAACCTTGACAGTATCCTTGCGTACACTTAAAGCTTATCCTTGGTCTTGTTTATTTTCATCCTGCTTTCCAACACGTGTTCGCTTATGGTAGATGAATGACCCGGTGAATTATTCCACGACTCGTAAGATCCATTATGAATGAGAGGAATACTTAAAACGTATTGTTGTGAACTCCGCTGACACATTTATTAATAGAGTACATTACGATTTTGTTATTTCCTTTGTGGATATAGATTCGGAAGGCGCCACTGATTCACGCTTTCCTGTTTTGATACAATTATCGATTTACCTCACGATTTATGTACCAATATCTATCAATTGTACAGAGCAATGCACGTGTTTCAAACACGTTTAGGAAATGAAAACGAGAGGATGAAACATGACTCGTTATTAATATTCCACAGAAGTAAATTGTTTGATGTCAGATTTATTTTTAACGTCTCCAAAATATACGATTTTTGTTCCTGCATTGGTTTCTTTTTGTTATCATAAGTATTTGTTGTCATTTCCGCACACAGTGGTGCACAGGGAACTGAATTTGTGACCCAAACGCAGCGTGTTTAGATCGTCTGCTATATGAAGGTAGGGTGATCAATCCTACGCTTAAGGCGCTAGTCCAGGAACAATGAAATGTTGCAGTTTAAACAACCTTTAAAATTAATATTTCACGTCTAACCGTACTAGAAATCGAACCCAGGACCTCAACAATGGTAGACGAACCCGCCAAACATTACACAACAAAGCGGATGTATTTTTACTCAATTCCCTTATCCATTATTCTACCTGAGAGCGACCATCGATTCGAAAATACTCGTCCAGGGTTCTGGTTCTATTTCACACACAAAACTATATTCTTCATTCGCCTGGACACAGTAAAATCTGAAATCGTTTTATACGTAACTACTTCATTAGTTAGATTCAAATCCATTATTTTTATCTTAACAGTTTATGATCGACTTATTTCAATGATGACGGAGATAAAATACTTTTAGTAATTATGTTATGTATGTTTAGAACGTACCAGTAGAAGTGAAGCTTTGTATTTTTTGCCTTACGTTTAGCGATACTTATGATAAATCTTTATTCTTGCAGTATCCGTCATACTGCTTTATAAAAATTGATTATATTTTCAAGTTGTCAAGACCTGTTTGATTAATTATCTTTTTTCTTTTGTTACAGGTATGCATATTCATTTATCAATAGGATCAAACGTGACTTGTGAAGCTGAAGGTATGTTTTTTTGTATATAAATCTTTATCGCCGTTGTAAAAGGTGTTTCACATAAAAATCTTATATTGTTGTGAAATGCAATATCTAGAATTCAAATATCGTGTTTGTCAATATTGTACCACGGCACGCGAATGCTCCTATTTCACTCGTAAAACTAATAAAGGGATCCGTTTAACTTTTAGTTACTTTGTCCCACTGTTTATTTAGGTCCCCCATTTATATAGCCTTGAGCATGGTGCAAGTTCGATGCAAATGAAACCACGTTGTAAAAATTCAATCGTGTTTTTGCGGCTATATAAAACCTTGTGCTATTGATTTGCTTCCTTTTGATGTATTCCCAAAATCCGTGGAGCTTTTTAGTGGAGTTGGTAGTTATCTTCAAAGGCAGCCCTTGGTTAATAACACCACCTTTTACTGTAGATCAAATGAGCTGCTCCAAGTTATTCAGATTTTAATTAGGAGTTGATAGAATCTTCCGTCAATCAGTTTAAATTAGTAATGTACACAAAACATATCTGTACCTTAGAGGATAAAACACAGGAGTCCACTTTTTGCCGTTTTGAAGTTGAATGCAGAAAATATCGCAATAAGTTATTTTATACCCGAGTAAAACACCAATAATAATAATAATAATTATGGATAACTTATATAGCACCATTTTCGTAATATAATACCTCAAGGGCGCTTTACAAAGTGATTATATAAAGATATAAATTTAATTTTAACTCTTTAATTTAAGAAATATAATATATTTTGTCACCACATGGTAAGAATTTATTCAAATGATTTAGAGAACAAGTGGGTTTTAAGTTTTTTCCGAAATATCACTTCACTCTCACAGTTTCGGACCTCTGCGGGGAGAGCATTCCATGCCGTAGGGCCTGCGACCGCAAATGCGCGTTCGCCAAATTTAGTGCGCTGTTTGCGTAGAGATATACTAACTTTTCCTTTCGACGTTGATGTAGCTGATCTAAGCGTAAGACGTCTGTCAGCTAGTAAATCTGGAATGCAGAGTTCCCTTAGATATTCTGGAGCAGAGTTGTGCAGTGACTTATATATAAGCCAACAGATCTCTGTGGTAAACGTAGCCAATGTAATTCCCGAAGTAGTGGAGTGATATGACTGAACTTAGAAATTCAAAAAATAAGTCTCGCTGCGGCATTCAATACAGACGTATTCATTGGTAAACCTGTGTAGATACCATTACAATAATCGGCTCTAGACACTACAAACTCATTTATTATTTGACGGGCGGCATCAACTGGCAAATTTTTGCGTATGCATTTAATCTGTCTCAGCTGGTAAAAGCATAAACTTATCGTTCTACTAATTTGAGCGTCAAGAGAAAGGGCAGAACCACCAAAGTCTACTTTCGTCACAAAAGTTGAAATAAATATCTGAAGTCCACTTGGTTTTAACGCAAAAAACATCAGTAGTCCCAGATACGCTAATTTTGAAGATGTTTTTTAAATTGACTTAAACTTATTGTCTTATATTTCACTAAAGGATTCTTCTCATCGTTTCTTTGAATCCCTTATAATATGTATGTGTATATTTATGTTTTTCCTTTTTTTTTTTAAATGTTATTACTATTTTATTTTATTTTTACATCTGAGCATGTTTTTCATTCTTTATTTCAATTCTTAACTTTTAATTACTCTTACAAATTTTCTTCATTTTTAATATTATTTCCATTTGTAAATACTCACCACAAACTACAAACTTTAAATTATCTTTTTTTACTTAAATTTTAATTTTTGAACAACTTTCATTTATGTTTTTTTTTTCCTTCTCTTTTTTATACTTTCATAATTAACCTTACATATAATTGATTTATAATATGGAAACTTCACTGGTCCATTAGAGTTAAGTCTAATTGTGTAAAATATTAAACTTTGTAACTGTACTGTATGTTTCCTAAATAAAAGAAAATAAAAATAAAAAATTTAAAAAAATACGCTGTTTTGATATTTTCTATTACTATGAAAAAAAAAAACATTATTTTTACATTAATAGTTCTTTAAACGTTAAAAGTGATGATGTTTCAAATCACAAAATCTTATTTCCTGAACATTTCGTTCAATTTGACTCTCGTGGTTAAATCCCTCAAGGTAAATATATTGCGTCAGTCACTGTGAGATTTATCCTTCATTAATTTATGTTGCAAAAACTGTAGATTAATATTATGTTTATAATGCACTTCTGAGTAGGGTGGGTGCCATAGTAATTGGACACTCTAAATCTAATGGTAAAAAATAAGTAAACATAAGAATTCACCTCCATAAAATAGACAATTTCTTGTGTGTATTTTCGTAAAAAGCACTACATTTATTTATTTTTGACCATTAGATTTAGAATGTCCAATTACTGTACTACTACTACTACTACCATCACGCCATTTCCCCGTAGGTGTAGGCAGAGAGAATGGTCCGCCACACACATCTATCCTGGAATACATTCCTAGCTTCTTCCACATTCATACATGCCCTTCGGTTCTGTCTGCTTTTGACATGACCAGACTTAGGATTTTAGTTTATCTGATCATGCCACGTCTTCCTTGGTCGTCCTCGTCTCACGTTACCGTTCATTTTCGCCATATATACTTGTTTTACCATTCTTTCGTCGTCCATTCGTTCTACGTGACCAAACCATCTCAGAGACCCTTTCTTAATCTTATCAATTATACTCGACTCAGATTTACACTCTCGCCTGATTTCATCATTCGTAACCCTGTCATACATTGATTTCCCACATATTCGTCTAAGAGATCGCATTTCAACCGCGTTTCACTTCCATACATAAGTGTTGGGACTAAAACTCCGTTGTGCACTGCCAGTTTAACTTCGATTGACATATTCTTATTAGCAATTACTGCGCTTAGTGCTCAGTTCATTTTGTTGCCTGCATTCACTCTCCTTTCAACATCTTTTTCTACTCTTCCATCTCTTGAAAACATACTTCCCAGATACACAAATTCTTCTACTTGCACCAACCCTACTGTTTTGGGTGGATATATTAGGGTACTCATTATTAATTCAAGGCCTACAGGCCTGGGCGTGCAGTCGCCGACTTACAAAGTCAGTGCTGTCATATTTCTATGAGATATTTTGCCAAATTTTCGTCTGACAACCTCGGATTTAAAAAATATAAATTATGGATTTAGGGATTTAGTTATATTTTATGAATAAAAAAAATACATAATGCATTTTACCCATATTTATTTATTGTGAATATTTATGAAGTAAAGTAATTATAATAACATGATTTTACAAGTTTTATTTTTATAAATATATCTTTAAACCAATAAAACAAAAATACTGGTTTACATAATAATTATTTATAAGAGTTACAAATTATAGTGTAGTTATTATATATTTTTTAATATTATGTTATGCATTTTTTCCACATTATTTAAAAATAATATTAATAACAATACTATCAGGATTAAAGAAATTAAAATTAGGTATTATAAAGATGTTACTATAAGTAATTATGATATATTAGCAATTGTAAATATTTATTTACAAATCCAACATACTTAAGGAATACTATTTAGAAGTCTAACATATAACATAAAATCAGAATGCATTAGGCCTTGTTATGAATTGAAGTGACGCTATTTATATATTAATTTTTGTTTTATTTCTCAGTAGACTATTTTCACAAATGGAGTAGTATCTATACTGTTATTTAAGATCTCAACACAAGTAAACTTTAAGCACGTTTCAGGAAATTTGCGGAAAAATAAGTAAAACGCCAATTGTAATATTATTAATAATCTCAATTGGGAGTCGTCTGACTTTGTTTATTTGATTTTTAATGTTGATACAATTATATTTCTAATAATTTATTTTAGTTTCATAATAGATCCTATCATTATCATTGTATAGTATAATTACAGAGCAGTGTCAACTGTTACAACTGTGTTCAACCCCTCACATTTTAAATATTCAACCGTTATCCCACCTGTCTCGAATAACAAAATCAATAGTTTTTTAGAAGTCTCATACTCTATGTGCATTGTACTACGTGGTACGACAATGCTTCTATATCATTGTTCTAACCATAACCTCTAATTTATAACTCCAAATATGATGTTAGATTTATTGCTCTCCGTGAATACACAATACCTTTCAAGGGCGTGTATCTTACACCCCAACATAAAACATACCATACTCACATATTTACTAGTGTATATTTTCTTTTGTCTGTGGGTGGAATTCTAGTAAAGTTTTTCCATTACACTGGGTCATCACTTTTGTTTTTATCTCTTTTTTTATTAGTTTTTTATCGTTTCATATTTTCTTAAGCGTTTTATCTTGATGGCATGTCACTACCCAGGACTAATTTATTTTACAGAACTATTAAAACAATTTTTCGAGATTCGCTAGATTTGCCACTGTTTGTATATTTACTATTTGATTATGAGGAAGATTGACAACATCCGACCTAAGCCCATCATATAATTTGTTATACTCTCAGTAAAGGGGCAATTTAATTCAATTAAATCGCGGTGTTTGAAATTAAAAATAAATAAACCTTCCATATGTTTGTCAAAAAAAATGTTTTTCTTGTATCAGTAAAACCGATGGGAAAACCCTTGGTCTTAAAAACAATTTTTAAGTATGTGGAGGAGGATTTTTACTGTGTATTCATTTTTATTTTGTTTTTACTATTCATACTCAAACCTTTTTGGCAAAACGTGACTAGTATAGTAATTTTATCTTTATCTCTGTTTCTAGCTAATTTATTTGCCTTATGTATCAAATTACTAATCCCAAAATCAATACTACTATTTAATCTTTCGTCATTGTTTACATTTAAGCTAGTAACCCCTATTGCGAATTGCAATACATATACATACTTTATTGTTATCGAGTTCTGCAGCGGTTACATCTCCCATACTATCTTCTGTGTTATACTTCTAACTTAGTTTGCCTGTGCAATCCGTCGCACTTTTTGCTAGTACTGTCAGCTATGTAATCGCCTTATCGGCGGCATATGGCGTGGCTGTTGAGCAGCCATAAAGAATAAATTGGTGTTATAACATTTACATATACCGTGTTCATGCATGCGTCACCATTTACAAGTCATATTAATGCTTAAAATATGTTATGAACTATGATGAATCTTTTTGCAAAGATTTGTTTATTTAATGTTACTAAATCTCCTCGTATCAAATTTACATACCTTTACATTTGTGTTTCATCTAAACATTTAAAAAAAAAAAAATATATATATATATTTTTATTTATTTACAATTTTAAAACCAATTCTAATGTAACCCGTTGGGGTTACATTAGAAATTTAATATTGTCTAGTCATTTATGTCTCGTCTAGTCTAGTTAGTTCAGTCATCAGGTGCTTTTTCAGATTGATTTTAAATTTGTCTCCATTAAAAGTTTTCAAGTAGTAAGGTAGGTCGTTGTAGTGTTTAAGTCCATTATGTAGTATTTTTGACTGCCCTGTGTTTGTCTTTGCTTTTTCAATATGATAGTGTTTTTGTTGTCTGGTGTTATATTTGTGTATGTCTGGTGTTATATTTGTGTTGATTATTTTTACTTGGTATTGCAACGTCCCGTTTTCATTATCGACTTGTGTTTTTATTTCTCTACTTCTAAAAAGCAACGAAACAGAAATATATTTTAATGATTTGACTTCAATTATGATGAATTATTCCCGTAAATCTCCCTTGTAGCTTATTGTAAAAAAGTCCCATTATTTCTTCAAATATTGATGGTAAATATAATGTTTTTCACATTAGTTAATTATGTTTATAAACACTGGAGTGCATGACTGACTTTTTTGCAGTTGTCAATTTGCCTTTCGTTCTTTCGGTCATTTATTTGTCCATAGTCCATACCAATAAAAGTAGACTTTCATCCCACATCCCTATATTGCTCTACCGTTGACTTAATAACATACCTGATAGATGCAGTTCGTCCATATAAAGTATTCAACGCTAGATATGAACAAATACCACCAGATATAATTTCTCTCCACTCATCTCGTGATGTCCATTAAAGGAATGATACGTATTGACTTCAAAATTCCCTCCTACTTTTGATCTAGACCTTCCGCTTCACCTCTTGATGCGTCCGCGTCCGGTTTAGTTTGTTTATCGATTTGTTGTCGATACATGAAACGGACTGCTAAAACCCGATCGTTAAAAAATCAGTACTTCTAGAACCGTACAGTTAAGACATGACCCATGTAAGACCAGTATGCAGCTTACAGTGACAATGGGAGTTTAGTGCTATCTGTATTTAAATCTTACTCGACAACGTACTTTACAAGACCTAGCTGCATATTAAAGCATTTACATGATTCAAGATTAAGCTTTCTGCTTCCTTTGGTTTTGTTATCTAATTTATCGTCGGCTGAATGTCATTCGAGCGATAATCGATTACGGTCAATTTCTAAGTACGCTTTTGTATCGATCTGTTTGTTGTGCCCAGGGAGTTATCTGATTATTAAAATCCGAATCTCCGGAGCTAGATTCAAGTTTACAATCGTGATGCTGTTTCCTCAGTTCATTTCTATCTGTTACGAAACTCTGTACTGGCATTTTTAAAGTAGCGTGTTTAGAGCGTTGTTCGTTGCCAGTTGCTACCAGAATTATTATTGTTCTGCGTCACCTAGCCTCAATTGTATTCACTTGTAACACTTCTTGTGCACGATTTTCAAAAAGAATTCCGATGCGGTCGCTCAGGCGTTTTACAATTTTGCATTAATATAAGTAAAACATCTCACTGCAGATCGAACATAAAGTTACATATTCTTCTATCCGTCTAAGCACCATGCCAAGAATATATATCAATAACGTGCAAACAGACCTCGCGTCTGTCACATCTAGGCGCAAATATCCTTATACACCACTAAATGTTCCTATTTTTAATCCAATATCAAGAATTTGTTTATTCTGTTTACACCATTTAACTGATCTTTAAACATATGTGAACATTCAAAATAATCTTGGCTCGCTCGATAATCTTCTTACTATTCTTAATTCTACGGGTAATACTAAAAATCCTCTGAACATATAAATAATATTTTTTTCACATACATTATATAAAAAAAATATATAATGTATCTACGTATTTTCTCAAATACTTTCATGGTTTATAAGCATCGAGTTGTCTTAGAATAAACGATTGTATTTATTATTTTCCTAACCTTCATATTAATTCACCTTTACTTACGTGAAATTAATATACCCTTACCAGACTGGGATCAGAATAATAATAATAATGGTTTATCAACAAAAATTACAATTTCTTTATCTACTACATACATACTTAGGTAATAGATTTCTCTGGATTATGTCTAGTCTGCCTAACTAAGTACAACCTGTTTTATGGCAGACATTTTTATGCAAAAATAAGCAATCACATGACTACCTACTAGTTAATTTATTATAAAGTTATACTATATATATACCATTTATTATTTTAGAATGTTTTTTAGTAAGTTTTCCGATTTTTCTCTATTTAAATCCAGTAACCATTTTATTACAAATCATCATCATTCTTCCATGTCCGCTCCCTAGTTGGAGCTTATGGTGTCCACGAAGGTCCGCCAAGCATATCTGTCAGCTGCCAGCTCCTGTGCAAGACAGGTTCGCGTTCGCGAACTGCCGACAAATAGTCGGCAGTGGACGTCTAGGACGTCGAGAACCTGATGCCTGTTAAAGTAGGCGAGCGTGGTTAAGGCTCTCAGGAGGCATCCGCAGTACGTGGCCAGGCAAACCTTATCGCCTTCGCTTGATGTCAGTTGTCACCGGAGTTTGCTGCGTCCGTTCTCCTATTACATCATTCTGCACAAAGTCAAACCACCGCACACCCAAGATTCTTCCGAGACACCTATTCTCAAAACTCAGTATTTTGCTGTCTTGGGCCCTAGTGAGGTGCCACGATTCGCATCCATAGAGAAGAATAGGTGTTATGCAGGCGTTATATAGGCGGCATTTGATCTGAATAGTCAGTTTAATTTGTCGTTAAAACTTTGTAAATCTTGATCTGTGGATCTCTTTCCACGAAAATAATGCGTGTCCTAGAATCTAGGCCCTGAGGAAATCCGTTTGACTCCTTTCTCGTTTGGAGTATCAACGCATAAGGTTACAAGTGAACAACCTGACTTAATGACACGGTTGCGTTGAGCTTTACACAGAAAACAATTAAATGTGCTTGCGCTTTTTTATTTCTCACATGGTACTGCTAGGCATATTGCAATAGTACCATGCGGCGTCTGCAGTAGAAGCGTCATTCCTGGAATGCTTCAGTTACGAAGTATTTCCACGCAATCTCGATAAGGCACCGCTTCAAATCAAACGGAATCTTTGCCGTACAGATTCATTGATCGTTATTTATTCTCTTCATTTGTAACGATAATTATTGAAGACACTCAAACATTCGTCATTTGTATTAAGATATCTATTATTTTACCATTTAAATTCTTCATTCTCTGATTATATTAACTATCTGCTCTCCTCAACATTCTAAATATATTTTAAGAATTAAAAAAAAAAATTTTAAAAAAAGAGTCACCTAAACTATCGTCACGATTGTAGATACATTTAAAATAATATTTAGTTTTATATAAATTACCCTTACACTGTATATTCACTAGTCTGAAGATGCCCATTAGAGGGTGAAAGCGCTAATTGGTCAAAATAAGTAAGTGAAAGTGTACCAAGTATTTTTTAAATTTATAACTTAAATGGAAATATAAGTTATTACATCATTAAAATGGAATTCCATCAAGAATTGTCAATGAATAATTTAAATGAAATAGGCTTTAAACATTAGAATTTTTTCCGTTTTTGGAACAAAGTTTATGATTTTTTTTAAAAGACTCGATAATGTCGCCACTTTGCTAATTAAATTGTTGATACGAACTTTCCATGTCAATTTTCTGTCTATTGTTAGTCCTAAGTATTAAACATGTTCAATTTCAGTAAGTCGTTCATTATTTATGTAAGCATCTACTTTATGACATTTTTTTCTAAATCAAAAATGGTTAATATTTTTTTATTTTTTACTAAGTGTATTTCATTAATTTATGTTTGTCTATTTAGTCAACATAGTTAAGTCTTCGTTTATGTGATTGTTTGTTATTACGTCTGTTTAATTTTTATAGAATAGTCCAATGTCGTCGGCATACATAATAATTTTTCCCTTGAAATCGTACAGTGACAAATTATTAATGTATAAAATTCGTTCAAGAGTCATAAATCGTTTCATATTAGTTGTTTTAGTTTTCCAAAGCAAATGTAACTTAATTTTACTATAAAAACAGTATTTATTTCATTATTATCATTATAATGTTTGGAAACCCTGAGTTGTGGTTAATACATGCCGGTCTTGGAGTTCAGAGTTTAATGCTTCGTTTGTGACGGTGCGGTGTTGGATATGTTTTGTATAACAAAGCTCAGCAACACTCGGTTGTTACTTATTTCCCATTGTTTTGTCCCGAAGCATGTGTCCAATTCATCATATTTGCCGCATGCCTCCGGTCTATGTGAGCCGTATGATGAAGCCTTGTACACTATTCACAGACGGCGTACTTGCATTAAGCTGCTGTTCATCCGCCATAAGAATTGTGCTAATTTTATCAGAAAAAAAACAAATTCGCATTTGTTTGCCAGTTGCAAGTTTTCGTCCGCTTTTTCTTTACGTCACACTTCAGTCTAATATATTTGTATTAAATTACGTAAATAAAGGTTGACGGGACAGGGGGATCGTAACGTCCCGAGAGAAGCAGTTTTCTGCCAAAACAACAACAGAAATAGATAAAGAGGAAGAAGTTTTCCAGTGGACATAAAGCTTTTTGCAAAACTTTGGTGATTATGGGCCTTACTTTTTAGATTTCCTTATACCAGGTTTACATTAAGAAATAACTATACCCGGTTTAAATATTTATAACCGATATAAAAAAGACTTACCTACTTATAAAAATATTTATTACCTAGAATAACAATTCACAGGTTATTTCATGCTTATTTTTTTTTGAACAGTCAACACTGATATGTGCGCGTGTGCAGTAACTTTTTTAACAACAATAAACGTCTAAGGTAGTCTGTGCGTCAAAGTCAAATCGAGACTGACTACTGTTAGTGTAATGGAGAACATGGAGAAAACCGTTAGAAAAAGAAATCAAAATTGGGAAGAAGAGGAGAAGGGTAAAACGAGTTCTTTAGTTTATTCGTTTTTCTTTTTTTATCACAATTAATTCAAACACATACAAACATATAACATTTCATATATTACAAGATGCAATTTATTAAAAATCACTTCAATCGCATTGAGAAGGTCGCAGGACTTCAAAATTGTTTAAAATTGACAAAAAATCTAATAAACTATCCATTTTGACTACCGAAAAATATGACTTTTGAGAGATCGCGCGCTTATTCCAGCGTTATACCACATAATGTGCTATGTACCAATAAGGCGGCCTCCGTGGTGTAGTGGTCAAGACGCTTGATTCGCGCACGGAAGGTTCCGGGTTCAATTCCCGGTGAAAACACAAAAATTAAAATGTGATTTTTCTCAAGCCTGGTTGTTCTGTAATGTAATTCACCACTGTAATTAGGCCTCCTGGCGTGTTGTGGTGCATAAAAAAAATATGATAAAAATGAAAAAATAGTTTCTACGGTCGCTATCCCAAATTTCAACAGAGTTTAACTCTATGCGAGGTTTATAAGTAATACTTTTTGCTATACCATCATTATTCTACCACTATTCTCAAGCTTAACTTTATACCCGATTTATGAGTAAGGTCCCATGTCGCGGTTATAGGAATGCCTCCAACTCAAGCAAAGTAAGGAAAATCGTTTTATTGGCAAAGTAATAAAGATCCGAGTTAAACTTCATCAATAACTTATGTCCGCTATCTATCATACATCCTTGTCGGTAGACTTGTGAGATAATACCGTTTTTATCCGTCTACAAATAGGTTAGTCAATTTATGGGCAAAGGTAATTGCTTTAGAATCACACCATTCAGTGTATTTTTATCGAGTGTTCCACTTCACTTGGTTATGAGAATTTTCTAGCACCCAACTTTATGCATCGCTATTTTTTTGTTCGCTTAAGCACAATGGTTAGCGTCTTACATCACAATCCAATGGTTCATTTCTCGTTTGGGTCACCATTGAGCATGACCAATGAAGCGTAGATGACTAGTTTAAGGGTGTTTTTTTTCAATCCTGAAACGTCCTTCCGGTTGCAAATTGATTTTAAACATCTTTAACAAACTGAAATATAGAAGTTAATGATTACGTGCCTATTAGAAGAATTTTAGTTACTAGGAACGACATTTAATTTTGTAATACTAAAAGAGATCCTCTATTACTATAGTCCGGCAATGAAAACAATATTTTTATTTGACGTTAACTTATAAATCCTTCGGGATTATTATTAATTTAACAATCTATTTTTAATTTTTGGTTAATTCTCTTCTGTTAATGATTATATTTTTAACATCTTTTGTAAATGTTGTCCGAGTCTTTTGTTTTGTTTTGTCTGGTGGTTTATTGTATAATTTCAGTCCCTAATTTTATTAGTCTTAATTGTTCTTGTCTCGTTTTAAAATGCTGTATGTGATATAGTTCTGATATTTTTGTATTGTGTTCGTGTTTATTACAATTTCTTCAAATTGTTCTTTGCCTACAATTATATCAGTGGCTAATTTATGAATAAAATTAAAGATTCTAGTTGAAACAAATTCAGTTATATTTAATTGTTTAGTTTTTATTTAAAAGAGTTCTTTAGTTGGTGTTAAATAGGGGAGGTCAAACACTAACTTTCATATTTTATTTTGCTGTCCTTGTAGTCTGTTTATGTCATTTCAGTTTCCTGTTACCCATAGTTGATGCGTATAACATATTTTAGATTTTACGTAGGCTTCATATATTAGATTTTTTTCCGTTTTTGGAACAAAGTTTTGGAATTTTAAAAAAGACTCGATAATGTTACTATATTTTGGTTATTAAATTATCAATATGAATTGTCCATGTCAATTATTTCTATTGTTAGTCTTAAAAATTTTACATGTTTAATTTTAGTTAGTCTTTTATGTAAGGATCTATTTTATCTCATTTTTTCCTTGATTCGAAATGCATAATATTACTTTTTTTTTTCATTAAGTGTAAGTAAGTATGTGTTTGTCCATTTAGCCAGCATAGTTAGGTCGTCGTTTATGTCTTTGTTAGTTAATGCGTCGGTTTTTATTTGTATAAAATAGTTCTATGTCGTCAGCATACATAATTATTTTTCCTGTATCGCTTTCAAATTTAAAAAGAAATGTACTTATTGATTTTGTTTGGTATAAATATTTTCTGTACTGTATAAAGTCAGAAGACGCCTGTTAGAGAATGAAAACTCTAATTGGTTAAATAAATACGTGGAAGCGTACCAAATATTTTAATTTATAACAAACTAGTGAACCCGACGGACGTTGTCTTGCCCGAACGTTGGCTTGCCTGCTATCAACTTGGAAAAGACTTTTTATTTATTAGTAGATACCTAGGTACTTGTTAATGATTGAATTCCAAAACTAAAATTTATTAACATTGAATTTAAGCAGGTACCTAGGAACTTATTTATGATTGAATTCCAAAACATAAAATAATTCATTTCAAAGTGTCAAACTCAGCTCTTCTCACCAACAGGGGTGCACATTATTCATGAATGCGGTTTATCAAAAATGTATTGAATGTCAGTGAAAATTATTTTAGTATTACCAAAAATCCAGTAAAAAGATATAATGGGAAGAAATTATAAGGAATGTAAGGAAATAATCTGATTAGCATCCATAAAAAGCGAACGTTGTTTGTAGACATTTAAAAACAAACTTTTTTTTAAAACAAAAGAACAACATCCTTCAATTTTTTTGTATATGCATTCTCGTCGCCCTGGTAGGTCGATGAATAAAATATTTATGCTTCTAATTTTTTTTTTACACATTTGATTGAAAATTTGAATATCTACGAACACGCGCAGCGGAAATATCCACATTTCGCTAAACACCCCACGTAAATCGATTAAGCCGTTTAGAAGGAGTTCGGTGACATCACACGTACAGTGGAATTAAATATATAAAGAT
The DNA here is from genome assembly GCF_059751315.1 of Micrasema longulum. Lineage (NCBI taxonomy): Eukaryota > Metazoa > Arthropoda > Insecta > Trichoptera > Brachycentridae > Micrasema > Micrasema longulum. The sequence goes on from NW_028278815.1 coordinate 658,937, forward strand.
ATGAAAATATAAGTTATTACCTAATTGCGTCTAAGTGTTGCATTTTTTCCGGATAAGTCAAACTATTTTGTATTACTGCTTATTTAGAAACTAAAATAAATCAATAATTATCTCAAAATATCCATGAACGTTGTCTAATAATTAAAATCTCTAGAAACAACATAGCGATACCACACCTTTGAAGTTTGAAGTGCCCTTTCCAACTTTTGTGCTGTAAATTTATTATTTAGTACGTTTTGAATCGTACTTCGAATCGAACCCGACAAAATACTTACTGTCTCGGCTAAAACATAATACGTAATAGGTAACAGTATTGATTTAACGGTATCGAATTGATATATTGACTGCTCTGTCCGGATTCCCAGCCGAGTAACCCTCGATCCCAATTAAAATTGCATGACCAACAATGTTTTCTGTTATATTTAACGAATATCACTAATGCAATCGCTCCATCACGGCGCCATCTTCGTGAGGTCTGATTATGGTCTCTGACTATGATTTTAACTCGCTTATTGGTTATGCTAATCTGGAAATACCTGGCTAATACAATGCTAATCTTTTCGACGTGATCACGAGGACGAAGCACAAGATGGTTGTACGTTGTGTTCTGTTTTTGACACTTTCGATTCTTGCAGTTCTGGTTTCGCTGTCGCGTCTTTGTTTTGTCTGGGATAGTTTTCATCAATAGACCGAAATGGAAGGTAAACGAAACATAAATAATTATTATACAATATTTTGCTAGTTACTTCTGTTGGTCTAGTAGTTATTTTTTTCATCATAATGACGTTTGGCTGTGGTGGCTTATTTGGTTTTTACTCTTTACAAAGCGAGGCATCCTGTTCTTAACTTTCCTGTAAGCTCCTATGGGAGGCTTTTTTTGTGCACTTTAAGCTCTTTCCGTAAATATTTTTTTATAATATTAAGCTGTATTAATTTGACTTAATTACTAAATGATTATTTGATCATCAATATTTTGAGTTTGTCCAAATTTTTGTAAACAACAACTGTATTCGACTCCCTAGGGAGCTGTTTATATTAATATATTACATCAGAGATGAAGAACGTTATAGATAAAGTAGTATGGAAGTCTAGGCATATACAGGATTTATTTATTTCGACGGCTTACGACTTTGACAAAGTATAACATAATATTGAAAAACAATTATTATGAAACAAAATACTTGCACACAGTATGGAAAATATAAATATTATAAATAAAATCAGCAGAAAATAAGGAAATAATAAAGAAAAGTTAAATAAGAAATTAAAACATAGGTCTTTTGCGATGGTTCGGTCATGTGGAGCGAATGAATGATGAAAGAACGGCTAAAAAGAATTATGATGCTAATGTGTCTGGTTGTAGAAGTCGAGGAAGGCCGAGAAAGACATGGCATGATCAAGTACAACAAATTCTTGAAAGTGGTCATGTGAAAAGTCGGAATAATCGACGTGCGTGCATGAGAAGATGTATGAATGTGAAGGAAGCAAAGGAAGTGTGCCAGGACAGAGTGGTGTGGCGTTCTATCCTCTCTGCCTACCCCTCTGGGGAAATGGCGTGATGGTTAGTTAGTTAGTTAGTTAACATAGGTATCTAGCAAATTAACAATAAATAAATGGTTTAAATGTAAAAAGTATTGAAGTAACAAAGGCGATGTATCATAGCATAAACAGTAAAACAAGTATAACACTTGGTACATTTTTATAATTTAGAAAAGAAGTGATTAAAAAGTAATGATTTTCATTTGTATAAAGATAAATTAAATAAATTTAAGTTTCCATGTTTGTTTGCTAACATGTGGAACCGTAGAATAGGCGAGTATTTAGCATAGTTTGAACTATGCAAATCAACAGCAAAAGAAGTATTTTGTCTCGTCCTACGCTGTCTCACATCAAAATTCACACAATTTAAAAGTACGGGACTGACCTGTCATTGGCTGGTTTAAGTGCCAATGTTTCACTTAAACCAGTCAATGACATATCATAAGCCCTGTAGTTGCCTAGATTTCCATATTACCTTCTCTAAAATGTTATTTATCTGTGTTGTAATATGTGATTATTCAATGGGTTTTTTATGTTTGCCTAATAAAATTACCTGTTTTTTTCATAGTACAGTCAGTCAAATATTTTTTGTGGTAAAACATAACATAATTTTCTTATGTTACGATATTATATTGTTCGCGGTTTGGCAACATTACGCGGCTACTTCACGCATGCGCACAGGCGGGATATCGGGTAGGTGGGAGCGTATGGCAGACTTTTAGATACAGTACGATGCATGCACACTTGATTCTACGCGCCTTCTGGTATATTATAATTCTTTGTGTGTCTGCTTTCTTCTCATCCAGTTGTAGTGCGTGGAGAAATGCCACCTGACAACTGAACGAGCCTTGGGCTGGTTAGCGAAAGGCGACATTATCGGTCCGTAGCCATCGCTCAACTACTTGACCTGCAGATTTTTTTTTCCTCTAACAGCGAATTTGGCTGTGGCCATCCATTGACATTTATAACATTCGATATTAATGCTAATTTTAATGCAAAATATCGAATTTCATAACGCTTTCAATGATTTGAATCCATAATATAGAAAATAATTTATAACTATTATGTTGCGGGTATTTTCTTCGTCGTATAACGTAATTTAATATTTTTATTTTGTTTATAACGTACATTTTTTTTGCATAATGCATATATCTGGAGAACTCCGTGTGGATCCTATAATGTTATATTTCATTATTATTGTAATAATATGTGTATATTTATTCGTTTCTGGGCCCCGATTACTGTGGGAAATTAAGAGTTATCTTTAATTGTCTATAAAGTAAAATCGAATTTTCTTTATGAAATATTTCATATTTATGTAAATGTAAATGTCTAAACTTTCATATTACTTTCTCAAAAATGTTTTCCCTCTGTTTCAACAAGTTTAGATAAATAAACGTATTTAATTACAGGTTACCTACGAAAATGCTTCAAGTTGTCGTACAAATATACACGTTTTCTTACCACTGCAATCTGTACTCATTTTTACTCATACGAAACTATCTTGCTAAGCCATTTTTTAATGTTATTTTTTTATATATCGTATTATCAGCGCTATGATATTTCATTGTTTGTAAATTTTTATTGTTTTCTTTCTTTTTTTTTTTTGCACCACAACAGGCCAGGAGGCCCAATTACAGTGGTGAATTACATCACAGAACACCCAGGCTTGAAAAAATCACATTTTTAAATTTTTGTGCTCACCGGGAATCGAACCCGGAACCTTCCGTGTGTGAGTTAAGCGTCTTGACCACTGCACCACGGAGGCCGCCGAATATTTTGTATATTCTTATACCTCTTACTTAAATATTCTTATTCTTCTTATACTTATACTTAGTTTCAATAATAAAATCTTATTTAATCTCTAATTCCTAATATTATAATTTTTTTATATTTTTGACACTTGTGCTATAGTATTTACACACATGTCCACCCTCATTCCATTATAACACCCACTTTCCCCCCTCTCTCACACACTTACACTAACACAAACGCACTAGCATGTATTCTACGAGTATTTAATGTATTTCTGTGGATATCTGTCATTGGTTTTATTCTCTGTATATTTTATTTGTTATATTTTTTTTACACGTATTACTGTTAATATCCCTAATAAATAAAATAAAATAAAGTACCTCCAGTTAATTTTTTTCACAAATATAATGAGAACATGTTGCAGTGTAAAGAGAAAAAATCATATATTATAATATAAGACAACAATATGAAGGTGGAGGAGAGGGAGAGGGAAGCAAAATGACTCCGTTCGTCACGTCACAAGTTCTCGTCGGTAAGTTCTGGTGACTGGTGATTTTGACAACACTATTTCATTGGATGATTCGGAAGAATTGGTAACATTTCTTTTGTTATTTATTTTTCAAAAATATTTCCACAATGATCTTAAAATTTAAGTCCTGCTGACAACTCGTCAGCAGGTTCTTATAATAAATTACTTCGATTGTTTCATACATAACCTCCATTAATAATAATTTTATTTGAAATTCATTACGTGTAATACCATATTTTATTATATTACTACAAATTAAACTTATCATTAATACAAAAATCTTTTTTCTATTCTCCATCATTTGAGCATGCGTCTCACTCTTGTATTGAACTCACTATTCTTAATATTGTTTGTTAACATATTACATATTTTAGGTGTACTGTATTGCAGTGTCCTTTTTCCATATTTATCACAATATCTAGGAACAGCTAGCCCTTCCACACTAGTGAACCTGGTGTTGTAATCATGTACCAAAGTAGAGCGCTAACTGATAATTTTTTTACAGATTTATACATTGATTATATTAAAACATTGTGTCCCTGGCGGTATACATCTTTATATAGCAGCAATTTGATCATTGAATTTTGCGAATTATGAATAAAATTAATATTAGTTTCGCTTGATAACCCCCAGGAAGTTGAAGCATATCGTATAATTGATTCAGAGAGAGATAAATAAATCATTCGTAAAGTATTAACAGGGACGTAATATTTTAATATTTACATTCTAATTTAATTTTCTCAAACATATTCAAGAAACTTCCTACATCAGTTTAATGATTTAATTTTCGCCGCGTGTTAGAAAAAACTTTTTATATCCAATTTTCCTAAGCACTGAATTTTCCCATTCGGTCCGGTACGAAGTTGGCTACATAATGCTATTCAATTTACCATCAATAGGTTTTTTTATTTTAAACTTATTTTTTATTAGAACTACGTAATCGTTACGAATATTAAATGAAACATTTTTATATTTTACCGTCGCTTATTCCCATTGAGAAAAACAAGTTAAATAAACTTAGAAATCATTGAAAATTATCGTTCCTTATGATTACGGTTATTATAAAATTTCTAGCATTTAGCTTCGAAGGACTGCCTGAACACGATTATATACAAAATTACTATTAATGGAGTAATCATGCTAAATTGTATGCTAATGTTACCTTATACGTCAAATTCATTCTTCGAAAAAACTTGACTTCAATATTTAATTAATTACAGAAAAAAATCATCACGTAAAAAATGCATTTATTTAACTACTCTACGTCCACGGAGACTGGACCATTGTGCACGTGCAAACCACGAGCCTACTGCGTGATATCGCATTATTGGCCCATTTCATGCCACGGCAAAAATCTACACAGCATGATAAAATACAATGCGGTGGATCGATATTTATAGTTTAACAATTATTTACTTATTTATTTATTTATTTAACTTTTGTAGATAATGTTATTTGTACATTGCCAAATGGCAATTTCTTCCAACCAACCAATAAAATAAAAGTTTTATTTTTATAATTCAAGTCAACATATTCAATAGAAAAAAAAAGATTAAAAAGCTAAAAATATATAAAAATAGAAATAAACGTATTTGTTTATAAATTAACTTAAATCATAAGGGAAATTCAATGGGAAAAAGGAAAAAAGGGGAAAAAGGAAAGGAGGCTTATTGAATGTCTGACCAACACAATAACCAGTACACCATGAGACCGACTAATCTCCAGTCAATTTCCTTTTTCAGGATTTTTACCTGAGAGTACTCGCTAAATTTACACACTGATTTTGATTAATGTATCATTAAAATCTCTTTTGTTAAGTTTCACTTTATTATTTGAATCGGGTTGTGTTCCCGTGGCTAGTGTTGCAGACTCACGGATCAGAAGTCCGAAGTTCGAACCCCACTCTACCCCAACTTGATTTGCATTTTCTAATAGTGAGTTATTTACAGCTCGTTGAAAATGGTCACCAAAATTGAAATATTTGGGTAAATTATTAGAACGCTAATATTTTTATTTTTTTAAATAATATATTAACCGAGGCGTTTTTATTGATATTTTTATTAAGTTTTTATTAGTTATTAGTTATTAGTTTTTATTAGTTTATATATAGAAAAATGAAAAATATTAATATTATCAATTTAAAATATGTACTCACGAATCTAATAAATGTCAATCCACTATAATTTTACCGTGCCGTTTAGATTAAGATGATATGTGTAAAATAGGCTATTCTCCGTCGGGTATCACGCGACTGGTTTTTTTGTTTGGAAATTCTTGTAATAATGAACAGACTTTAATATTGTATCGCTAAATATGTTTTCATAAAAACATGTTTATCAGGAAACGCAAACAACGGTTTTTTTAACGAAATAATATTTTTTTAATTCCCCAACACCAAGATCGTTTTTATGTTAATTGTTTTTATGTATAAAGTAAACGTAAGTATATTCTTAATCAGTAAGATTCCTATCACCTTGCAATTAATATACTCGGTTTATATAAAGCAAATAATTTGAAATCGAGCTTAGAATTTATCTGCGCAGTTTTTTTCTGCGCAATTTAGATTTTCTATTTTTTTTTAAATACGCGTCAAAATTATCACGATTAAAAATACCTTTTGTAAGAGGTGTTAGTAAATTTTAAGACAAATTCAAACAAACAGTAATCGAAACACTTGGTAAAGCACCCTTTAAGTATTACATATGTTAAGGAAATGGCCCTATATAAGTTATCCATAATAATATGTTAATTCGTAACAACAACATAACTACAGTATCTGCGTACCCACATATTCAAGCTCATTCTACGATCATTTAGACATTGTAGGTCTGGTGGTCTAGCAACAGTTTTAATGCCAATATTTTTTTTCTTGTAGACAGTGACTCAGTGACGGGTCTCCGTGAGTTAGTTTTCACCCTTCAAGCCTAAGGTCTTTTAAGAGCCTGGCTGCTGAGTGAAGGGCAGTGTGCTCTAAACAACCTTACAAACAAACCATCACGCCGGTTCCCCGTAAGGGTAGGCAGAGAGGATAGAACGCCACATCACTCTATCTTTGCATACAGATCTCGATTCCTCTACATTCCTATACCTTTTCATGCACGCGCGCTGATTATTCCGACTTTTAAGATGTCCATCTTTAAGTATTTGTTGGATTTGGTCTTCCTCTATTTCTGCATCTATCAACATTCGCATCGTAAATATTTTTAGCCGTTCTTTCGCTGTCCATTCGCTCTACATGTCCAAACCAACGCAGAACTACTTTCTTGGTTTTGTCGATAATGCTTATCTCAGCCTTACACAATGTACGGATCTCAACATTCTATCGTACATAGTTTTAATAATCAATGTAAACGCATTCAGCCTACTTGCATCCCTGTTTTTCCAAGTCCATACTTCGCTTCCATACATCAGGGTCAGGACCAGGACTCCGTGAACTGCTATTTTTTTCTCTTGCGACAAACATTCATTTGCCAAGGTTGGTTTAAGTGCACCGTTCACTCTGTTCCCGGCACTCACCCTTCTTTCAATATCTTTCTCAGTCATTCCATCTCTACTAAATATTCTTCCCAGATACATGAATTCCTCTACTTGTTGAAGTATAAACCCGTTTACATTGATTTCACATTTAGTCATGCTTTCATTTATTTCAAAAACCACATTAGATTTATCGACATACAGTGTATTCTCATAATGCTAAATCTCCTCCAAGCCCAAGTCCTTTAGGTAACAGGCTATTTTATAGGAGGCGAGTGCTCTTATATCCTCATGTTAAACCAATGGGGTTTTCATTTCAAAGATAACATCTTCAAAAGTTCCCTGTATTTCACATACAAATTTCTGCGTTCGATTCAAACGTATTTGCGAATTTCGTTTTTTACTTTAACTAAATTAAGCTTCTAATTTAATTTACTAACATAATTAGTGCGATCACCATAACAATGGATCAATTCCGAAGTTTTGATTGCATAATAGGTACTCGTATCAACCCCTCAGCACCTTGCATTGACGCTTTCTATTTATCTTCTCCTATTCTTCTTACCGCATTATGTTGTACGAGTATACCCCCCTTCTCGATTCCTCGTGAAATGGATTTTTTTTGCTACCACAACAGTTTTTTTTTTCTAGTATTTTATAAATTTGATTACGTAATTGTTAATTTGCTTTGTATAAAAACCACTTAAATTATTTGTACAATCGACCATCGAATTTACATTCAAAACAAATAAGATCGATCGGTAGATTTTTAAAGTTTTTATTTTATTTAAATAATTATTGCTGTGGGTTGTGTTAGGGATTTTAAGCACCTTCTTACCTTTAAAAAAGTGTCTATTTTAATCTATATTTCTATTTGTTTTATAGTTCCATTATGTTTTTATTTCATGCGGTACGAATAAGAGAGTTGATTATATGAATAAAATTTACCGCCTTCATGTTTTGTAATTTAATTTAATTAAAGTTGTTAAAATGATACCTACATACATTTAAACAACTCAAATCGTACAATAAAAATCAACATTCGCAATCGCAAGATTTAAAAAATACATATATATTTATCTTTTTCCCGATGACACTACTTATACGTAGATATGTTAATTTTTAATGAAAATCATTTCAGTACCATTAGACGATACGGCAGACTGAACATCCCTAATCTTTTTTGGTAATTTATTAAATATCTTAAGTCCATTATTTTGCGTAGGTACTTAGATACAATTTGCTCTGCGTTGCCTTGATTCTTGATTTTGGAAGTTTAAACCTAAGGTATTAACCTCCTCTCGTGGGATAGCCTTGAATTTCATTATTTTGTTTAGGGGTGTTAGGCGAGACTTCCGTGCGTTTGGGGTTTAGGCACAGAGGCTTCTCTTAAATCTGGATTTCCGGGTAACTAACTCCCCTTCTCTGTCGCCATGGCGACTCAAATTCCGACTTCCGGTTTCATTCTTGGTAAATGCCCGACGTAAACAGTGCAATTATAACAAAGGTAATCGATAACTGCAGGTAATACGGTTTTTGTATACCGGCTTTTCCTCTAACTTCAAATGAAACTAGTGATTAGTGATTGCTTAGTGTTTTATGGACTCAATACAGTGTTGCTAATAACCGGTTGTAAACTACTTTAAATGACGTCACTTTAATCAACCAATAAAAGAGTAATGTGGTAGATTTCCGGTTTCCGGGAAACCAACTCACCAATCAGAAAAATTCACCGAAGAGAACTAGATTTTTTTATTTTTTTATTTTTTATTAATACATTTCATAAAAGGTACATGTTTTTTAAAAATTCTATATATGTCTACTTTTACACATCTAGTAAATATTATCACCGTAACTCTCCAAAAAAAGAGACTAACTCTTGTGCTTGGAGAGTGACGTACACTGTTGTAGTTATTTATTTATAAGAGTTTCATCATCATCATCATCATCAGCCGTCTCTTGTCCAATGTTGAACATAGGCCTCCTCCTTTAGTCTCCATATTTCCCTATCCTGAGCCAACCGCATCCAACCACTTCCTGCAACCCGTCTTATGTCATCAGACCACCTTGTCTGAGGCCTGCCGACACTTCTTCTACCCGTTCTGGGTCGCCATTCCAGGACTTTTTTGGTCCATCTAGAGTCTGTGATTCTGGCTATATGACCAGCCCAGCTCCATTTCTGGTTGGCAGCCCTATGGACCACATCAGTGATCTTTGTTCTCGCTTTAATCCATGTATTGGTTTTTCTGTCTCTCAACGAAATACCCAGCATTCTCCTTTCCTTGGCTCTCTGTGTCACTGATAATTTGTGTAATTTTTTTTTCGTGAACACAAAAGTTTCACAGCCGTATGTCAGTACAGGGAGAACACAAGCATCAAAAAGTTTCTTCTTTAAGTAATGTAAATACTTCGGAGATTTTAGGATAAATGAGAGCTTACCAAAGGCGGCCCATGCTAAACCTCGCCTTCTTTCTATTTCTACATCTTGATTATCTTTGCCGAGCTTTATTTCATGTCCTAAGTATATATAACTATCAATCTTTTCAATTATTTCTCCATTTACTAAGATGTTACATGATTGGTTTGCATCACTCATTACTTTAATAATTTATAATTTTAAATACGAGTACATGAGAAAAAAAAACAGGATATATAAAGAAAAATCATAAAACAAAAATACATTCATACTAATTATAATTTAATGTAGTTTTTACACGTGTTCAAAAATTTTTTTTAGATTTACTTTAAATTTAATTATTGATATATTATTTTTATAGTTTTTAAAGCTAATTTTTGTTTGCTTAGTTTTATAGTCTATTAACAAATATAAAAAACCACCGAACTTCCTTAACAAATTATTATAATGGCTTCATACGCATGTATGTTGGTACTTTTATGGTCTTGTAATTACATATTTTTGTTTTTTGCTAATATTTCCGCTCCACGTATAAAGCAAACAATGTAATCTCGTGTGCCCCTTACTCGAGATTTTTTTTACGAGTGTGCTATTAAAATACACTTTAGTTCTGAGAAAACTATTGTTCTTAGTAACAAAGGTCTAAGTCGATGTTTTTTGATACCTACTTCTAGCCTTCAATCTTCCGCAAACTTGGATCCCCTTTTATGAATTGCGTCACTGCAAATATTTTGTATCCTTTTGTAGATACTTCTTTTACAAACCAATTAATATTTTTTTTGTACCCGTAAATAAGTTGAATCTTAAAGGACTTTTTTAAAGTCCCATTGTGAGCTTCCGATAGTACATAATTTGTTTCTGACTATATTGTAACTTATCAAAGCAAAAGATTTGTTTTTGCGTTGTTTTTATTACGATATAAATTTAATGACGTATTTTTTACGCCTCGAAAAATCAATCAAACATACCATCTAGCCGCTTACCATCTAGCATCTAGAAAGGATAGAATGCCACATCACTCTGTCTTTTTATACACATCTCGCTTCTTCTATGTTGATTTATCTTCTCATGCACGCCCGCTGATTATTCCGACTTTTGACATGTCCATTCTATTTCTTGGATTTTGTTATGCATCGCATCGTAAATCTTTTAAGCCGTTTTTTCGCTGTCCATTCGCTCTACATGTCAAAACCTACGCAGAACTCATTTCTTGATTCTGTCGATAGTGCTTATCTAGCCTTACATAATGTATGGATCTCGACATTTGTGCACCTATCGTACATAGTCGGTCTCTTGGTGTAGCGGTCAGCGCGTTTGCTTACCATTCAAGATGTCTCTAGTTCAATTCCTAACAAAATTGACATGATATATTTTTTTTTTTTAAATCATTTTTTGTACGCTAGAATATTTCAAAGATCCTGTACTGGCATTCAAAGCGTAAGACTGATCATTTTACTTTCATGTAACAAACAATGATCAAGATACGCTGCGGTTGGTGTAGCAACGCAGTGTCCTATGTGCCATTAGGTGCGGAAAGGGGGATGATGAATGATGATTTTACATAGTTTTACCACACATTCGTCTTAGAGATCGCATTTCGACAGCATTCACCCTAGGTTAAATTTTGGTTGTGATATTATAGCGCAGAATACACTGACTTGAGACAAATCACATTTGATTGTAATTATCTTCCCGGGATCGAACCGGGTCTTAGACATTGCATTATGAGGGTCGTCAATTTGAAATCCGATAATCAATAATATATGATCACCTTCCGTTTGGTATTTAAAGTTTTTGTCTCGTTCCCTCGCTTCTGCTGGGTCGGTTAGTGAAAAAACCCGCTTCGGGCGGATTCGGGCACTTCTATATTTAAGCATGCTTCCCCCCACTACCTGCTTTATCCGGCCAACGCTCCCAAAGCACGCGCTGGAGCGAGCTAGCAACATCGGATCAGTTTGCTGCGTGCTCTGTTCTGTGCTGGCGAGCAAGCCGCGCTGACGGCGAAGTCGAGGCGCAAAAAACGACGACCCAAACAAGATGGCCGATGGCCGAAACATCTGGAACGAAGCGATGACGCTCACCTTACTGGACGCGTACGAGAAGAACGAACTGCTTTGGAACACGTTCGATCGGCACTACACTAACAAGCTGAAGAGAGAAGAGTCTTACGCTGATATTATCGGAGCTCTAGATTCCTCTACCATCAGTCTCCGAGACGTGAAAATCAAATTGAAGAATCTCCGGTCTTCGTACAGCGGGGAACTCAAGAAGATAAGGGACGCCCGCTTCACCAATGACGCTGAATACATACCGAAAGTTTTTTGGTTCAACAAGATGGACGGCTTCCTGCGCCATGTTGTTGTACCGCAGCATACGGTTAGTACGCGTCACTCACAATTAATTAATCAAATAAATCAGGCTTTACTGTTACTTTGCAAGAAGCCTTTTAAATATGGCTTTATTTTAACATTTATTATTTCATCACTCTTTCCTCTTTCGCAAATTGACTAATAACCGCCATTCACGCGAAACGGTATCAATGACCTCTACCTCCTTTCGCGATCTCTCATTACTACACACCATCGGCGCTCCCGGTGCCTTCCCATAATGATATTCTCGTCAAAATGATCAGCGCTACTTGATTACATTATGCAATAAAATATTTCTTATTCTATTTTAATTTTTCTAGCAAACGTTTGAAGACTACCAGGGATCTATATATGGAACAAAAAACGAATACTCATCCGACGAACCGATCGCGTCCGTTCCACTTTGTTCTAAATTAGTCACTAAGAAGATGCGATTAATAAATAAAGAAAAAAATCAAGAAAGAGTTAAAGTTATCAAAAAGGAAGAAATCCACGACGAAGACTTGACTCTAACTTATACCGAAATCCCGAGGTACTCTGAAGATGAATTCGACGCTTTTGGCAGAAACATGGCTCTGCAGTTGCGAAGTTTACCATTGGATGTAGCACTTCAAGTTCAAATCAGGATGCAGACTATCCTAGCTGAAGTTCGTCTAGCTTTAGCCGGACAGCATCACAGAGTGGAATTCGGCCCAAATGGAACTCATTTGATCGACACTGAACTAGACCTTTCTAACCAATCTGATGAACATCAAGATACCTGATATACTATTCATACTTCCGCAGTAGAATATATCCGACTGATTTAATATGTGATCAAGACGCCATGATGAGGAAAATAGTTTGTTTATACTATTTAATTAGAATATACAATTAGTGTTTTTATTTTAGTTGTTTGTTTCTATCGAACTTCTCTAGTAGGATTTAAAATCCCGTAATGTTTTTCATTATCAAAGATGCTTTGTATTGTAAATATTGAGAAAATATCATGTTTATTTTATTTACTTTCTAGGTAGCTTATTCAATAAACTTTTTTTAAAAAACTATGTATCCGGGCCATATCTTTAGTGAGAAAATTAGTTAATGTTACGATTGCCAATGTACTTAAATTATATTGATTCTAATCTGTTAATGTAAATAGTTAATAAAATATGTTATTACTACTTAATAAAATATGTTATTCAAGATTTTTTGTATTTTTTATTTCATCTTTTCTACTTCCCGGGGTATTAAGTATTGATTAATTGCCACAGAGTCACCCTTATTTAATTTTCTCGAGAACTGCTAAATATAAGACCGGTTGCTAGGGGTAATTTTATCTTTGACTTAAAATTTCGCTTAATTTTTTAACGCCACTAATGAAACATTGTCGGCCTCGTGGTGTAATGGTCAGCGCGTTTGCCTACCGCGCAAGAGATCTCGGGTTTGATTCCCGACATGGTTGATATGAAATATTGATTTAAAATTATGTTTTTACACTAGAGTATTTAATTGTCCCTGGACTGGTACCTGAAACCTAGGACTGATCATATCACCTTGTGTAACAAAAATGATCAAGGTACGCTGCAATTGATGTATCAATGCAGTGCCCTATGCACCATTAGGTGCGGAAAGGGAATGATGATGATGAATGAAATATTTAGGTGCATCATGAGAACGCAAGTATTTCTTTAAAAAAATATTTTATTTTTATTTTATTTATTTGGATAACCAACAGCTATGTACGTTTTAATGACTTTACAATTTACTTTTGCATTATTTATTAATTTTCAAATAATTTTATTTAGACACAAATCACATGGGACTGAAATCTTATGTTGAGTTAGAACGCCTAATACACTTAAATAATATCATCATCGACAGACGCCGTACCATAGTTGGTTAAACGGCCAACTGTAAAAGTTTCGTCGCGAGTCTCATAAAATTCCGACAGTTGAAAGAAAAAATCCAAGAAAGATTTTTTCTCAATTGGTCTGGGTATTGAGGTGTATTTTCGATAACTTTCTTCCAAATCATATTCTTCCGAGCTGCCAAGCCTCTTAAATAGAAGCTTAGCGAGTTATTCCTTTATTATTTTTTTAAAAGTATATTAACCCTCCTTATCGCACCCAGTGGCACATAGGGCACTGCATTGGTAAAACAAATGCAGCATAGTTCGATCATCAGTTACATGAAGATGGTGATCAGACTTACGCTTCAGGTATCTACCAATCCACGGGCAGTGAAATATTGCAGTGTTAAAGCGCAATGCCAGGAATTGAATCCGAGACCTCAATTATGGTAGGCGAATAAGCCAAGCACTACACAACGAGGCCGACAAGTCCCCACTTGATTTCTATTTTTAGAATTTTTACCTCCAGAATTCTGGTTCTATTTAACTCACAAATCTGTACTCTGCATTTGCTTGGACACAGAAAAGCAAGATTAGAAATTATATTTTTTCTTTAACTAGACAGAGAATTCACTTACATAGTTCACCCTATATACATATATCGTATAATCTAATGCGTGTCAAACCTTGCTTCTTTACCCTTAGTCCATACTACCCTTCATTCCTACGTTCTGCCTCTCCTCTCTACGTCCGTTCCCGCCTTTGTCAGCACATGGTTGCCCAAAATCCGAGAATCCTGGGGGTTTCCGGAACTGTAGGGTGGAATACAAGTTCCGGGGATGAAATGTGTGCTATGGTGATAGTGGTATCTTCCGGTTTGGGGTTGTTAATACACACCAGAATGGCTGACAACATCGCTTACCGCACGCCTTTGAAATATTTAAGACTTTATTTCCCGGTTGAATAAATTGATTTAAGTGCTTAAATTATGTAGTGGTACAGAATACAGAATCTTAAAATCGGCAGAAAAATTACATAATATGGTATCAATGTTGCCATTATAAGATAAGCATAATTTTTATTTTGTTACTATGGATAACTTATATAGAGCCATTTTCGTAATATAATACCTCAAGGGCGCTTTACACTGTGATTTGAAACTTTTAAATTTGTAATTTATTTAAACAATTTATTCGGTTATCACATGCTACGGATTTATTCAAATGATTTAGAAAACAAGTGGGTTTTAAGTTTTTTCCGAAACATAATTTCACTTTCACAGCCTCGCATCTCTGCTGGGACAGAACTCCATGCCATAGGGCCTGCGACCGCAAATGCGCGTTCACTGAATTTAGTGCGCTGTATGCGTAGAGGTACAATAACTTTTTCTCTCTCCGTAGACGTAGCTGATTAAGGCGTAAGACGCCTGACAGTTAGTTTATCTGGAATGCATAGTTGCCTTAGATATTCCGGAGCAGAATTGTGCGGTGATTTATACATTAGCCAGCAGAGTTTGTAGCCAGTGCAATTCCCGAAGTAGTGGTAAATATGTACTTATTTCTCCTTATTTATATCAGATTAATATTTTTGCGTCGCCAATCCATGTCTATTTTTGATTGTTTAGTTTTTGTGAAATTTCATCAACTTACCACCAATTAAGTATTTTTTTAATGATTTATTAACATATTAAGTTGTCCTTTATTTACAAATTTAAAAGCGCTCACCAAAAGTCAAAATGGAGACGAAAGTGAGCATTTTCGACACCTCCTTCTGTTCGCGTTCAATCGATTGAATAAAGCTGGCAAAGCTGCTCGCGATATTTGCGCAGTGTACGGTAAAGATGCTATGAACTTTTTACTAATTTGTTGTAATATTTTTTTGTCGTCTCCTCTTGTTCTCTTAATTTGTAAGAAAACTGATACAAATTATGCTCACACCCAATGTATACCACGATCGCCAACGTCGTGAAGACCAGATATGGCACAGAAAGAAGATAATGTACAGAATTTTAGTTTTTACTTGGTAGAGCGCCAATTGTTTATATTTTTCTAAGCTTCCTATTTATTTTACCTCTGTAATTAATATCAATTGTTTTTATTAGCTTTAGTTCAACTTAAACATGTCCATACGTTTGGTACATTTTCTTTTAAAGTCGTTTTTGAAAAAACTTATTTTCACAGTACACTCATCCTAAATACTAATTCTTTAAGAATAGTAACGCCTATCTCGAGTTAACTGTTTGCTTTGTCGATTTTTATATCTGGCGCGTTTCTTAATTCACAGTTACACAAAACCTTTCAAAACATACCTGTACAAGCAATAGTTAATGACTTACATACATCAAAATCATCGGTGATTTGATACATAATAGCAACATCTAAGCCTAATGATAATTAATAATAAACGAACAAAGTTGAATGCCGACAACTCAAAGTTTAACTGTTGTATTTTTTTTAATAGATTACATCAATTAACGCTATATGTAGCACATTGCTTCCCACCGGTTTAAGATAAGCCAATGTTTTCTTTATACACTTACAGTGTTTTTTTATGTGATATTAAACATATCGCTTACAAATTGTTAGTTTGAACACGATCGTATATTGTTCTATCAGATATAAAAATGAACACCTATTAAAGTAATGGCGGGAAACGAATTTCTATAAAGATACTGCACGTTTTTTTTCCTACGATAATTTAGGGTTTTCAATAAAGTTTAATTTGTTTTATTTATTGACTTATATACGAGATTGGACTGTGGAGCAGATTTTCCGGGCAGCACAGGACAGAGAGACTTTTGCCAGAGTGATTGCCAACGTTGGGGATACCTGACAGGGCACTAAGAGAAGATGAAGAAATATATTTTAAAAAAATAATAAAATGGCGTTGCATATTAAATTTTATGCTTTTTCCAATGCCAGTGTTAAATTGTTTTATGAACAAACTTGTTCGCAATACGCAACTAAGCCCAACCGTCGGGTCTGCAATATTAACATAGCTAAGTCTATCAGTTTTGAGAA
Organism: Micrasema longulum; assembly: GCF_059751315.1. Taxonomy (NCBI): domain Eukaryota; kingdom Metazoa; phylum Arthropoda; class Insecta; order Trichoptera; family Brachycentridae; genus Micrasema; species Micrasema longulum. The sequence goes on from NW_028278815.1 coordinate 675,870, forward strand.
AGTTCTCTCCTTTCAAGACAATCAATCCTCCACTCATACTCATACTACTGACACCGATGAGTAAAGCATTTGGTGTCCACAAAGAGTCTCTATGTATCTCTATTGGCTGCCAGCTCCTGTGCGTCCTCCCAATTCAGATTCCCGTCCCATTCTGACATAAATTTCCGACGAACAGTCAGCAGTGGACGACTTGGACGTCGAGAACCTGATGCATTGTAAAGTAGGCAAGCGCAGTTAAGGCTCTCAGGAGGTATCCACAGTATATGGCCCAGCCAACCGTATCGCCTCCGCTTGATGACAGTTTCACCGGAGTTTGCTGCGTCTGTTCTCTTATTACTTTATTCCTCACAAAGTCAAACCACCGCACTCCCAAGATTATTCTAAGACACCGTTCTCAAAACTCAATATTTTACTGTTTTGGGCCCTAGAATGGTGCCACGATTTGCATCCGTAGAGGAGAATAAGTGTTATGCAGGCGTTAAATCGTCGCTTCAGTTCGTTTTCGTCCAACAGACCAACACAAATCTGCAAAAATAGAGCTTTAGGGTTTTCTTTACGAAATATACATCATAATGACTACAACTTAAGACAAAATTCGTTAAAAAACCCCTTAAAAAATATTTTTTATTTGAATTTTATAAAAAATGGCTTTCTCAAAACTTCTGTTCACTTAACTCAATTTCGTTAAAAATGGTATGTTTGACAAAAACGATCTAAAGCGACGATATAGCAATGAAAATGGCAGCTTTCAAAATGAACTGGGAGTGCGGCTAGAAGTAGCAGGTGCCACATTCAACAATATGAAGGCTGTCTGGATATCGGATATTTACTCGTTGAAAACCAAATGCCACCTATGTTATTAGTACCTTTCGCATAGTTGTTACGCTTTCTTCGAAATAGATATAATGACTTATACGAATAAATAAAATCCATTTTGACGAAAATATAACATTTATTAAACTATTCCGAAATAATTTACAGGAATCATTTAATTTATTAAAGGTATGCGCCCAATTTTCATTTTGGTTTAGTCTTCAGGAATACCTGTTTTAAAAAAAAAAAAAACTCAATTTGCACTATTGAATTGACACTTTTAAATGTATATATTTTAATAAATCATATAAAACAACTTTGTTTTTAACCACTAATTTTTATTTTCCACCGACCGGTTTCAGCATAAAAATCTTAGAAATTAAAAAAGCGATTCATAATAAGAAAACAATAATTAATAACCAAATAAACAATATTTATTTTAGTCCTCTCCTGTCTAACTTCGAAAATAATTATATCAAATTACCACCCGTGTAAGGAAAAAACGACTTGATTTATTGGGTCCACGTGTAGTATTTAGTGAACATGATAAAAATAAAAAAGGAATCAATTCGTTAGTTTCGTAAACTTTGACGAAGAAGCTTGTTTGCTTTGAAACCCGTCGGTCCAAAATAAAAATTAGTGGTGAAAAACAAAGTTGTTTTATTTATTTTATTATGATGAATAACCACAAAGTTAGTGCTTCAAATATAAACTTTATATGTATATATTATATTTTCAAAATCATTATATTATAACATGGTACTGCACATAGCAAGTGTATTGATCTATCAAAAATATATATTATTAATTCATTACACCATTGATAGATTTTATACGTTTACGTTAAGCTCTATTTTTTCTGGTAGTCTGATGATATTTTTTTACCTAGAATCAATGTTAAATTCAATGTCTGATGAGTGATTAGAAATTACGCTATCTTTTCTAACTCTCTTATTATCACTATTATGGCACAGTTTCTTCAAGCAACAATTTACCTCATTAATGGACATACTAGTATAGGTTCGCTAATTAAAATTTATTTCCCAGTATTTCAGGTATCCAACACCTTACTAGGAAATCACTTTCCCATTATTGATGCATTCAACCCCAATAATTGTTATGTTGTTTTATTTTATCACTTCGACAAATACATTAATACACTAATATTACATTTTGTTTCCATCATTCAGTTTGGTCTGCTGAAGAGCATTGAATACATGCATTAATTTTAATAATATCTCCAAAGCAAGCATTATAAAGCAATACACGTGTTAAATTGTCATTTTAAACTTTTTTATAATCAATCACCGTCCGATTGCAAACTTGGTTAAATCTTACAGAAAGCGGCCTTAATTATCAATAATAGTTTGACGAGCAGCTACAAATAAACTTGATATTGTGGACTTATAAGATAGTAAAGAATTGGACAGAATGTCTGCAGCCGTTCCATAAGTGTTACATTTTATTTTACATTTTTTTTTTTTGCACCACAACAGGCCAGGAGGCCTAATTACAGTGGTGAATTACATCACATAGCACCCAGGCTTGAGAAAAATCACATTTTAATTTTTGTGTTCTCACCGGGAATCGGCCCCGGAACCTTCCGTGCGTGAGTCAAGCGTCTTGACCACTACACCACGGAGGCCGCCAACCTAACCTATGCAGTCTCGGTATCAATGAATTGTTTTGTTGGTTGGAAGAAGTACTGGAGCAATGAAACAATAAAGTACTCCTAGTGTTGACGGCAGGAATTCCTTCAAGCATTCATCTGTTGATGTTTGTGAAGTGAAAAAGCTGAAATCTTTATTTATGCGGGTGAGATTATAAATGTAGATATAGATGTTCAAATATGGGCAGAATGGTCAATGTTACACAGTGTGTAAAATGGCCACTCAAACCAGCCATTGACAGGTCATAAGCCCTGTAGATGCCTAGACTCTTATATAACATTTTCTTAAATGTTCTTAATCTCTGTTGTAAAATGTTAATATAAACAGCTCCCCAGGGAGTTGAATCCAGTCCCTGTCTACAAAAATTTAGACAAACTCAAAATATTGTTAGTTTAATATAAGTCTGTTAACTTTTCACTTTAATCGGGGCCCTGATGTTCTTATTTGATTTTTGCTGATTTATACGTATGTTTGTAACTACGAATAACGTTTATCATCGAAATTTTGAGTGCACCCAAATCCTCAAAAACAATACTGAACCTCACTATAGGGATATTGTCATTTGAATAACGAGTATTTTTATAAGAAGTGTGTTGTAATGTGGGTATTTTTAGGGCTAAAAATCATCAGAAAGAATACATGGAGAAATATCGATGACTACATATAAGTAAAAAGAATGTAAACAGTCAACAGTTTGTTATGTAGTCACTCAAACTTTCCATTGGCATCATGCAAATGCTTAGATTTTGTTAATGCCTTCTTTTTTAAAAAATATTCCAGACATATTGTGTCGTTTATTAGTCGCGAGGTGATTGTATGTTTTTTCATCCTCACTGTCAATCACTTCTGTCTGTTAAGTATTGTGATTCAGTGGATTGAGCTGTTGCGGATCCACACTGGTCAATATTCACGACGTATAAGGAGCGTTCATCATATGGTCACCCGGAGCAAGTTTGCTGAAAGAAAGCGGAACTCTTCACAAGATCTAAAGACCTCAGACTTTACTGCTAATAAGAGCTCGCAAAAAATAAGGTTACGCAATCGGATGGTGTGCTTTTTTGTGTGTTTAAGCTTTTGAAACTTAGTATTACGTCATTTATAACGTCGGCGTCGATACTTGTCCAATACCTAGCCGATGTAAAGTATTTTATATTGTTCATTTTAGATACTGATTTATTTTCAGATTTTCTCAATTCATCAATTTTTGGCGCATATCTATGCCATGTATTTAATATAATATTGTATTTTCATCTGCCGAAACTTTTTTCTCCTTTCTATTCTTATTTTATAAATATCCCAATTGAGGGTAGGTACTTCAAATGTAAAAAAAATGAGATATTAATTGAAACTTATTCAGAATACATTTTTTTACAATAATTTTAACATTGTCAGTTAAAAATACGGCTTAATTTGTAAGACTTGACTCTTAAATTATCGGCTTTGTTGCAAACATGGCAACCTCTACTTGAGTAGTGCAAAGTTGGTAATATATAAAATTAAATTTATTATTTCACTACTGTTTCTTGACATAATCATGCTTATGTCATCACTGCTCACTTTAAAAATATTTACTGATTATAATAAATAATTTAAGTTTAAAAAAAAAGTTGAAGTTAAGTAGTGTATCAGTTTTTTGTCATTTACTCAAAATAAAGAAAGATGGATTTTACCGGGTTTGCAAGTAACCCTCAATTGTAGATACATAAAACTTCGTACTTTGGTATACCAAAATTGTAATTATTTGATTTTGACAATACGGGTGCTGTGTGTATTCCAAATTGGGGTGGCATGACAAACAGTACGTGTATTTAGTGTCCGTATTGTCTCAAGAGTGTCAATTATCGTGTTTATTTCCCGGATTATTCAATTGATAATATTCAATCGTTTGTCCAGAATTAGCAGCGCTTTACTGCCTCGAACTGTAAAATCACCTGCCTTTACTTTGAATCAATAAGTCGTTGGGTTATAAATAAAACGTATGCTGGAGACTTGAAACGTATTGCGTATATTTTCTCTGGCCATATTTTAAACCAAATCAGCATGTCAAATGCCTCGTTTCTATTTGCTTATTTGTAAGTCTTTTGATAGTATTGACAATTTAGGGCTGATGATGATGGCTTGTTGCTGTAATACGCTGCTCTTTTCTGTCATTCATTTGGTTGGGATTAAAACTTTCATGATTTCTGAGGCGTACCAAGTGTTCTTTCTCTGGAAATTTGAAGTTCGTAAAACATCTCCTAACGTTTCTTTAACATCACGGGATTTGTGTTTCTTGACATGTATACTAAGGTTTGAATGACATTTTTGGCTATTTTGCTGAAGTCCATCAGTGAATCGCATAATACTCTATCTAGATTAATTTCCGTGGCTTTGTTAATTTACAATTTTTCTCTCTTTATTGCTCACATAAAACAGTAAAATCCTCTAATTCTAGTGTCTTCTTTGTAATTAACCTAACGCAACAGAATTCCTAAAAAATGTACTGATTTTAAAGATACCATGTTTTAATCTTTTATGGATCATTCGGCGAATATTTCCGTAATCAAATTGCGTCAAATAAAACTGTTCCAAAATTCACGTCTCGTAACTCATAGCAAAAAAACAATATAAACTTACAACGTATTCCGTTTATTGCCATAATAAAGCGCTTCTCGGCACACAATGAAACATCGTAATAATACTATAATATTACACACGTAGTACGTCATCCACGCGTGTTTTTTTCACATAGTATAAAACTTAATTTCTAGTGGTAATTTACTATCTACTCGAGTGTTCAGATACTTCACGTGTAAAATTTACGAGCCCGGGTATATTCTTCCACGATGCCGCCAATTAATTATCTTGCCAGTTTATCTTTGGTTTTTATTCCGTGAGTAATCATAATTTGCAAAGTTTACCGTTCACAAAAATGATCGTAAAATTTATTTAACTGCGGTCCTTAATTTTACCGATGGATAAATACCATCGTTCGGTAGTCAGAACTCGAGACGAAACTGTAATGTCGTACGACAGTTCCTAAATGTCTTTTGGTTGTTTTTAAATTTAATGTTAGATCAATCTACACATTTTGGCTAGTCAGCTAAAATTCTTATAAATAACGAATGAAATCGCAAAATATATGGAATAAAATGTGTTGAAAAATTCATTTTGACTTCATTTACTATCTTTTTTTTAACTACTGCTGACAGACCATGTTTTAACGATGATGTTATAATATAATCGATAGAAAAATCTCGGTATTATGCCATTTGAAACTCAGTTTTGGTAGTTTTGGCAATATTTAGAGCATTTCAAATTTTCCTTTCAATGGAAGGCACATCTATTATTTTTTCGTGAGATACTTTTGCTAATGTTTCGCTTGACAATTATTCCAAAAACGATTGTTTATCTTGTAGCGATGAAATTTTCTATTTGCTGGCGTGACCAATTTCTTCTAGTTTGCCTTCCAGAGATTAGATTCGCTATCTTATATCTTGTCACGAGGTAAAATTCAAGTTTTCCTGTAAACAACACATAATACTGTGTCTGTCTCAATTTATTATCTTAACTTATATCTTCATAGTAATACAACTTTCATTTTCTGACTAAAATCCGTGGTAATAACATTATTATTTAGGATTCGCATCGTGGCATTTTAGTTGAAAACGATGTTATATGTTCATTTATTCGTAATTCTGTAATAACTTTTCAATAATAAATTACCATTGTAAATGATACTGTTATTTTCATTCGTTTTCTCTGTATATTTACTGAAATATTCATTAAAACTTTTGAAAACTAAAAAGCTGAAAAAATTACAGATGGTCCCTTCTGCCATCTGACTACCGAAATATCTCCTGTTATGCTTCTTCGTATTAATGCTGTGAATACACCGTTAAAATTCAGAATATTAAATCCAGTTTCCTTATTGCAATAGGAATGTTAGAGAATTCATTCTATCATTTTTTTATATCGTGGACTCGGAAATGGAATATTTTTTATGTAAATTTTTCTCTTGCTTGCATAGTTCTAATACCAATCACGTTACCGTCAAAATTATGATTACTATATTAATTTTGTATGCAAAATCATCATTGTAATAAACGCTTGTAATACCTTACAGGGATTAGGGCTTTAATTTATTAATAATGAGATAAGACATCTACAGTGCTTTCAAAGTTTTATCGTATTACGAGTAATATTAAAAGTACAGCAAACCTCTTCCTCTTACCATTAACTAAGTAGGTTTTGATTTTTAAATTGAATTTTACGACGCAAGTAGCCCGCAAAATGCTCTAAATCACTAATATAATGACTTTGTGCAAAATTTTGTTGAGTTCATCGTAATTACATCACTGGACTACTTATATCGTAATTACGAAGGTTTTTGTTAGCTTCTAATTCGTGTGAGTTAAAACTGTGTTCTTTTTTCATATGCAAATTTTCCTACGGCTGTCAATCAAAGTATACATTGTTCACACATTGCTGAGTGCAGAACAAATAAAAATGTTCCAACGTCATTAAAAATCCTGGTCTATTAAAAAGGAATTATACCACTCTGGAACTATAAATTGGGTTTTATTGTATCCGGTGCGCAACTTCCGGGTACCTACTACCACCACTATAAATTATTTGATTTTATAATTAACGTGGCATTTGCTCCACCAAATACAATAATGAAGCTCTAAACTCATCTTTTTTTTTAAATGATTTATGTCAACATGCAAAATTTAATTGAAAAAAACATTCGACCGTCTGAAAAAATCTCATTCTTCGTTTTTTTTGGTTTTTCCGTATCTCAATCAGAATTCTATTGATTCTTGAAATTTATTTGATATTGTCACTGTGTATTTAATACTAACTAGTGCAATAATGAGTTCTACAATTTTACATTCCTTTAGTATGTACGATTATTATGCATAAGTTTACGAGTATGTACAGCTTTTTTGGTTCATGAAATTGAACTGGCTGTATGAATGCGATGTATTTTATTTTTGATTCAATCTTCGTAGTTTATCGTACTAGTTCATTTTAATGTATTTTTTAATAAATAAATAATTTATTTACTACGTAAAGCTGTTCTTGTACATAAATTATCATTAGCAACATTATGGAACAAGATTTTTCCGATCATTAAGTTTATTTTTTATGTTAATCTATTTGAATGTAATTTATGTAAAAGTACCCGGCCATAATTTCTAATTTCTTCCCCATAACTGTCCTGTCGTAGCCAGCGCTGACCCAAGCAGACATAAATTACCCGGGACATGTCAGAGCGATCAACGTGGGACGATGCTTAGACCAAGAATATCACCGAGAATTACCACAATTATAGTATTATTGTAAAGAGGGTCATCGTTTCGAGCATTCGTGAATCAGAGGAAGAGATGAGCATCGCTTTGTGACCTGATTTTGAACACATCTACGAGTTCTTAGGTTAGTAATTCAAAAAGGTCGGAAAAAGGACAGTAAAGTGCATTAGGATTTGATTTCTGTCGTGTACTATCCAACTTCTTGCGTAGGTTTTACTAGTCAACTTACATATCTCCCTTCTCTAGATAATGTATTACTACATACGTCGGCGAATGCCTTGAAACGTAAGCCGAGGATCCATATTTGGTTAGGAATTCTTACACAGCATTACCTTAATTTTCTACTTAATAATTTATAGAATATACAACATTCTACGTTAGTAATCCGCGCTAACCCAAAATGAATCTACTATTTCTTAACCAAATTATAATGACCGAAGGGATTTGTAATTAGCTTCAATTTAGTTCATTGTTACACTTGAAATATATTACACAATTTGGTATATAATGTCATGTTACGTACACCATTCATGTTGAGATTATCTCCAACAAAGAACTGTCAATCTTTGGTAATAGTCTCACGCAACGTCTTTAATATAGCCCACGGTTTCTTAGACCCAAGAGAGTAATAATAAAAAGGTTTAAAATACCCCGTAATTGACATTAACTAGGTATTAAACTAACCACCAGGTGGTATAAACATGTTTAGCTTTTGAACAAGTATGAATCATGGGTTTTTCTTAAGGTTCGTGTCACTTGAGATCAAACCGCAAAGGATGTTTAGATTTAAAATATATCCTCTCAGGATCATATCAGGTTTTATTCCTTTGTCATCAATTTAAAACCTTTCGCGTGACTGCACTTCGATGTACATAGTATGAAGTAATCTCTATCTCGTATTTTATCGGTCAGATCATTGACTTTCGTAAGTTAGTTCTTCGCGTGGTCTTCCCACATATTTTCAAGATTCATTTAGTGCTTATATTGCATATTATTACAATTCACTGTTGCTTGTTGACATCAACAGAAAAGTATACAATTAGATGTGTTGGCAGTTCCTTCAAACCATAATCATCAATAATGAACCAATTGCTAAACAATTACCTACCCCGTATTCTTGGCTAAGTGTTTCGTATGATTTGTAATCCTTTCGAGTAAATTTTGATATCATTTTAGATACCTTAACACTAATGGATCTTTCACAATATACCAAGAAGTCTAAGTAAGAGATGTACTCAGACCCGTTAAATTTATGTGAATTTGATTGAAGTATTATATTACCCTCATATTTTATCGTTAACCAATAAATAAATCTTCGTTTTTTTTAATAGGATGGTGTGGGATAACACCATGACAAGTTTTTTTAAAAACTTTCGTGAAGACCATCTGGTTACTTACTAAAGGTGTTATGTAAATGTACCCCTATGGTTTAACTGCTTACCATAACCGTTAAAGAATGTTCAAATATGTTACGCATATCCTGGTGGCATTGTATCTGTTATTCTAATGTTGTATACTTTGTAAACAATATTGTTTCTATCGAAGGTATTGAGATTTTCAAATTGGTACCATTGTTCCACAATTAAGATTTAGCTCTATATTTTGGGCTTATAACCTTTATTGAAATCTACCCATTTATATCGCTGTATTTTATTATATTGTTTTTTTAATAGTACTTAAATAATGAACGCCATGTACTTGCTCATCTATTTTATTTACCTCTATGATTTTTATCTCAGCGTTCGATTTGGACTATTTGTAGTTTGTTTTTTTAAATTATTTATTTAACTTTTTGTACATTATGTTATTTGTACATTGGCGGGCTTATTGCCAAATGGCATTTTTTTCCAACAAACCAATAAAATAATAGTTTTATTATTATAATTCAAGCTACAGAACATATTCAATTGAAAAAAAATATTGAAAATCTAAACATATATAAAAATAGAAATAAACGTATTTGTTTATAAACTACCTTAAATCAAAACTATTACTCGATGGGAAAAAGGAGAAAAGATGAAAGAGGAAAGGAGGAGAGATTAAGGAAGAGAAAGGAGATGTTTCTTCAGACGTGATTTAAACAGAGATAATATAGTAACATCTTTAATGGTGGATGGGAGATGATTCCACAGTCGAGCCGCATGGACACTACATGAGTTAGAGAAGAGAGAGGAATTGTGGATGGTATTAAGAGAGTGCCTTGAGAATTAGAACGAAGAAGTTTGTTGTACCACGTTTCAAAAAAAAATGTTTTTATAGGCTTTCGATTTAAGCTATAGATATATATTATGAATAATGAGAAAATCTGTTTACAAACAGTGCAGTTTTTCCTCAGAGTAATAATTTTCTAGAGAAGCCGTTTAGCTTTTTTTTGCATAGAACAAAAGCGTTCTAAAGTTTTGGTTTGGTTTTTAGTTTAACAACAAACGTGTAACAAACTGCTTCGGTTTCCGCTTGCGTTTCTCTACCCAAGTATCTACGACCCATTGTATTACTTTATCTATAGCTCACTTCGTGGTCAATAATCGTAGAATATTTTTTTTCTCCGTATGGGCGACTCTATTAGGTTTGAGGTTTTTACTCTAAAGAGTTTTTCTCTTCACCTACAGCTTTTGTCGGTGAATTTCATCATCATCATCAAATCCTTATCCGCACCCGATGGTACAGAGGCCACTGCATTGTTAAATCAAATACAGCGTATCTTGATCACCGGTTACATGGTGTTAAGGAGATCAGTCTTACGCTTCCGGCGCCATTTATCGAACGACCTAGCCGCCCAATTGAGTAACGGATTAAACTTTTTAGCGGCGACGTATACATAGTTTGATGATTATTAGATTTAAGTTAATGGGACATTCGTAATGACTGTACTATTTTAGGATTAAATAAATAAATAAATATGTTGCATAGTATTCGTTCAATGCATCTGTAGACGAATTTTCTGTGTGGTCTTAATAATAATAATATCATCTAGCCACCAAAATCATCCTGTCAATTCGAATTTTCGAAACCTTTTTTTACGTACCATAATTTTAATTACAGCAGGTTTAAAGCGAAGTAATGTTGCGTGCAAGTCTGCACAACAATGACCGATCTCTCTCGCTACAGTAATTATTGTTATGGTTCAAATTTGGCTGAAAAACATGACTGGAAAAATCATAAAAGAGCGACCATGTTGCGCGAATCACGAACTACTGACATCGCCTTTTTTGCCCGTATACAAAGACTTCGCGCGATGGATTTAGTCAAAGCAGCTGTCTGATGAAAAGTTAGGAAATCATACAATTTTACCATTTTTAATCACAGTTCTTTCAAAATCGCACCATTAAAAATATAAACAATATTTTTACCAACGTAAAAATTACTTTTGAGTACCAATAACAATATTAAAATTTATTTCAACAGAGAGGGAAAACGTTTTTGAGAAGGGAATATGGAAGTCTAGGCATTTACAGGGTTTATGCCCTGTCATTAGCTGGTTTAAGTGGCCACTTTACACACTGTGTAACATTCACCATTCTACCCATGTTTAAACATCCACATTTCCTCAACTCTTCCATCTGTTGACTTTTGTGAATATGGACAACTCCCTAGGGAGAAAATCCAGCCAGTCTGCAAGCATTTGGACATACTCAAACATTACCAATAGCAATAATTATAATGATAATAATAGTTTATTAACAAAATAACAATTACTTTATCTACTACATATTTATTTATTTTTGCACCACAACAGGCCAGGAGGCCCAATTACAGTGGTGAATTACATCACAGAACACCCAGTATTGCGAAAAATCTCATTTTAATTTTTGTGTTCTCACCGGGAATCGAACCCGGAACTTTTCGTGTGTGAGTCAAGCGTCTTGACCACTACACCACGGAGGCCGCCTGTACACTTAGGTAATAGATTTATTTTGATTAAATTCTTAATAAAAGATCTTGATTAGCTCTGAAACCGGCCGGTTATTTTGTAAATAATAAGTGGTTTAAAACATTTTTATTTTATTATTTTGACTTATTTTTAATAATTGTTTTACATAAACGTTTCAATTCATTTTGTTTTTGCCATTGCCGAGACAATTAGTATAAGTATTGCAACACTTTTATTTTTAAGATTTTCGTACTGGGTATATTGAAAAATTTAAATGTTTCACAATATTTACGTACATCATCACTAGTCATATGTAGGAAAATGTATTTGAATGTACCAAATGTTATATTTTATTTCTTACTTTAAATATTTTATATATGTATCATACTTGTAAAAGCCCTCCGGGCGTTGATGTGAATTAAATATAAAATAAAATATATTTACTTTATGAATAACGTCGATATTATCTGATTGGATTTTTATTTTATATTTAACGTTTCTGGATGTAATTGAAACTGAGCCCTTATTCGGTTACAATTTCGTTTCGTAAGTTCGTTCGTTTCCATGCATCGATCTCACTCTAACGCAATCAAAATCGTTTTTCGCTCTCGTTACTGCTCATACGAGACGAACGAATTTACGGAACGAAGAAGTCGCAGAACAAGGGCTTTGATCATCTTATGTAATTCACGATTATAATTTCGTTACAATTGATTAAACACAGCAGAATTATCAATCAATTTGAATTTTGTCATCATTTATACTCAAATTACCAAAATTTCTCACTGTTCCGATACCTTTTTTATTTTTGCCTTTTATTTCATATCTTCTTTTTTTATCAATTTTATTATGGTTTTAGTTTTTCCCTATTGCATTGATTTATTTCGCGATTCCGCTGATTTCGCCATTCCAATTTGCCTCTGAATTTCTGACTTACAGCCTCCATTTTTTAAATTTCACATCTTCGATACTCAGTGGTTTATTACTTTTTTGCGTTTGCTTGCCTCAGCATGTCCGAATCATATTTGGTACCTGCGTAATATAAAATGGTTACTAAATAGGTTTTCAGACGATGGCGCTCGCGGTGGTCAATTATACGCATATCCAAACATGATGTATTTAAAATGTTCTACCGCAAACCTCAAAGCGTGCATTTTCATGTACGATTATCGTTTGTTATTGGTAATTACCTCTTATTTCGATTTGTATTTTATATAAATATGTTTATTATAAATTAAGGGTACAGGATATAAAGAATGGATGTCAGTTTTCATGTGTTTTAAATTAATAATCTGACTGCTTCTTTCGAAGAAGTCTCAACCTTTCATCGTAGATTTTTGTCAATAATTATTCCCAGATATTTAATGTACTCAACTGGTTTTAAAATCTGGCATGAACAATCGGATTTTATTTTCAGATTAAGATGGGATTCATTTGATAATCTGTTATCAATACTAAACTAAACTTACTCCAATATTTGGACATACTCAAAACATTGTTCAAAATGGTAAAGGTATACTTCATGAAAAGGTATACTTCATGAAAAGGTATACTTCATGAAAAGGTATACTTCATGAAAAGGTATACTTCATGAAAAGGTATACTTCAAAATGGTATACTTCATTCGAATGAAAATTTTCTAATGTTAGTAAATATTATTATATAGCCACTTACCGACTTTTTTAGTCTACCGGCTTCGAGACGTACCCGTCTCTTCGTCGGGACACTCACTACACCAACATGCAAATACTAAAATACACCTCCACCTTCACCATCACCATAGCATATATATATAGCATTTCCAAAAATACATCAATCACATGCAGATTTATAGAGATGCGAACGCCACCGTGTCTAGTCATGCACTGAGCTTATTTGAAAAAATATTTAATCTTGTATTGAAGAATTAGTGGGAAGTTGAGAGGTAGGGAGGTTGAGGTGGGGTTACCCGATTGGTTAATTTTTAATTAAAAAGAGGGCTGTACTGAAAATTTATTTGAATATTTACTAAGCGAATATAATTTTTAAGGCTTTTTTCATGTGAAAAATCTCCATATTCTTTAATTTAAGTCCTTTCTTATTATGTGAATACAAAATTTGGACTCTTTTATCCTTATCAAAATCGTGATTTGAAGTTATAAGATGATTAGCAAACTATGAAAAATTATTATTATTTGAACATATTGAAGCTACGTGACGTTCTTTCGGTGTATATCGATGAACACGAGCTGCATTGGAGTTGATAAACTCCCGAGTTGTCAAATATATCTGCTCAACGAGATATTGTATTTGCTTTTACGTAACAAATATTATTTTATTCGATTACATGTCAGGTATGCGGAAATGAGCATTTTCGACTTTTTCTTCTGTTCGCGTTCAGTCGAGGGAATAAAGCTGCTCGCGATATTCGCGCAGTATACGGGAAAGATGCTATGAATTATTGACAGATATGTTGTAAAATAATGACGGAGAATACATTATTAACTTATTTGTTGTGCCTTCTTGTTCTCTTCGTTTTGAAAAAAAACGGACACAACTTATGTCAACACCTAATGTAATGTAAAAAAATATTCTGGAATCTGAACTCCACGATTTGAACCCAGGATCTTGGGCTATCTGGCCTGGCCTGCTGCCACTCTTTTTATGTATTTTATTATAATTATTGACAGATATTTCAACTGAAATGAAGAATCCTTTTAAGAGGGGCATAAGTCTAATTGCGGCATTGAGAGCAAAGGTTTATGACCTGTAATTGGCTGGTTCAAGTAATCACTTGAAGCGCATTGTAATATTCACATTTATTATGCCCTTTTTAAACGTGTGCATAATAGATTTAATGAGAATGACAATAATTCTGTGAAATATTTATGTTATAATGATCTGTTTGAAATTAATGTTGATAAAAAACAGTCCGCATTTGCATGTGTATATAAAATAGTTAATACATATATTTTTTTAATTGAATATCGGCCCTTTGTAAAATGTTGGCAAATGATAATGAAATGTGACATTGGCCCTTTAAGATTCTAGCCACATAATTATTGACCGTAATTAAAAGCTTGTGATATTATTTTTCTCGATCTGTATTCAAGAGATGTGTAAAAACAAAATATTAATTTGAATATTAATCCATTAAGTCCATTTTAAGCATGTATTACAACGAAAAAATAAATCATTTACAGTAATATAAAACTAGAAACGAAACAATAAAATAAAAAACAAAGACAAATTAATATAACGGGCAAACTGGGATCCAGGGCCGTAATTACAAAAGCTATCTTCATCGGTACATATCGATACAGTATCAACATACATCAAAATCGATATTATTTTTAAATCATATTTTTCATGCACAAAACTTAATTATACTTTGCAGATAAAATTAAATATAAATGTTAAATTCCCATTGTAATACTGGCCCAAATTAATTATTAAGACTAATTAAAACGTCGCCCATAATAAGAAAATTTAAAAATATGGTCTTTGAAAACTGCGTTTTTTATTGTTTTTACACTCTAGCACTGTATCTACGTAGTAAAAAAGAAGAAATTATAATGTTACCTATTTATTGACTTAATTATGCATATAAAAATTCGATGGTATTAGGTCAAAACACGTTAACTGAAATTTTGCCTATTTTATGTTGTGTGAATTTTACCTACTTAATACCAATATATTCATTTGATCAAAGCCTGTTAACTTATATTTTTCTTACAACAAAATTGATCAAATAAGTAGACGAGCATATTGGTATAAAATGGGTAAAATTCACACATAACACGAAATC
Source organism: Micrasema longulum (assembly GCF_059751315.1). Taxonomy (NCBI): domain Eukaryota; kingdom Metazoa; phylum Arthropoda; class Insecta; order Trichoptera; family Brachycentridae; genus Micrasema; species Micrasema longulum. The sequence goes on from NW_028278815.1 coordinate 691,305, forward strand.
GCTAAAATTTTAGTTAACATATTTTGACCTAATACCATCGATATGTATGGATGTTTTTTCTGAAAGTAATCATTAGTTTAGCGCATTATTACTCTGAGGTTTTTTCGTAATCGTAAACCATTATTATACTGGCTCTGAATAACCTCGTAGACTAATTTAAACATTTTTTCATTCAGCCTTAAATCAACGATCTATTTACCGGCAGTAAAAGCACCGACATTATCCAATCACTTAATAATTATCGCTTTGCATATCCCCACGATCCGTGTTTAAAGTTATAGGCATGTAGTTTTCACGAACATACATAATAATTTACGTGTTTTGTTCAGCTAAAATCAGATTACAGATAGCGCATTACATCACCGTTCACCGTTTTTTATACATTCATTCTAGTGGTGCCTAGTGGCCACTGGCCACAGACTCTCAATCGTTTATTTATTTTAACACTTTATATACATATACAGTTTATATACATATAAGGGCGGGCATATTGCCTTAAGGCAATTTCTTCCTACCTACCCAAACCGTTTAGTTTGAGAAAATTGCATGTAAATGGACATATTGAATCTTATAATTTTAGACAAAAATGAAAAACACAGATTAAGAAGAAAAAAATTAACATTAAACTAAGAAGAGAGGAGAGGGGGTGGAAGGAAAGAAGAAGGATAAAGGAACAACTTAAATATTTAGATAGTGACATTTAAATCTTGACTTAAATATAAATAAAGGGGCGTCTCTAACATTAGTGGGTAGATTATTCTACAATCGAGCAGCTACTACTGTGAAAGAGGAGGCAAGAAAATAAGAGCGATGAAGGGGTATTAAAATGGTTCTCTCGTCACTAGAACGAAGAGATAGTGTTGTGATAGAGGTTGGAAGAGCTCTCTCAGATAAACAGGCGAAGTGGGATTATTAAAAATATTGTCATGAAGTGGTAGAATGTGAATGTTTCTTCTATGCCTGATACTGAGCCAGTGTAGTTGCGTGCGATATTCGGTTATGTGGTCGAATTTGCGAATCTTTGTTTCGCTGAATTGAACTTGAGACAAACGGTAAGGCGAAAAAAACGTTCTAGTTCCTTCATTGTTCATTTTATTTGATATTAAAATAGTATAAACACAATACATGAAGGTCTTTTATTCACTTAATGAGGAACTTCAGCCTTACGGGAAATTGGATATAAAAAATGTTTCCATGCGCGCGGTAAAAACTAGAGCATTAAATTGTACTGCAAAGTTTCTTGAAAATGTACGAAAAAAAATACATATAAAAATACATAAAATAAAAACACCCTACTTTGAACTATATCACTGGTTCATATGAACCAGTCAATGATATGAGAGCTGTGAAGGATATCCAGTTTGCTTATCGTAAACGAACCAATCGGGAGAACTAACAGAGAAGAACCTCTGACGTTACACGCGGAGTTATTTCAGAAATACAAAACTTTGAAAAATCTTAGCGCCGATAATACGATATATAAAAAATACCTTTTTTGCCTTCGTTTAATAGTCAATTAACAAAAAAAAAACACTGAACTCCTCATTCTAATTATGATTAAATTATATACTCTAAATTTGTTGCAACAGAGAGGGAAAACATTTTTGTGAAGGGAATATGGAAGTCTAGGCATTTACAGGGTTTATGTATAGTCATTGGCTGGTTTTTATTTTTATTTATTTGTTCATATTTGTTATCTTACAAACTATAATTAAAATTTAAAATATACTTTTTTTCAAATATTTTTACATTTGAGAATAAACAAAGAAGACTCACTTAATAAACAGATATAATTAACAAAATGTTCAGACAGTTTTAAACAGTACGTATTTATGTTTATAATTCATTAATGTACATCTATATTATTTATAGTACAAAACGTACAATGAAAGAACAAAAACCTAACATGAGCTATACACTTGAGTAGCAGTTGATTCAATATTGGTTTGGGCGAATGAGGCAATTTATTTTACTTTTACCTAGCTCCGCTATCCATTTTTTATAGCCTTTTTGAACATTTTCTCGTTACTACTTGTTTGAATAGATAGTGGAAGTAGGTTATAGATTTTAATAGAATAATACTCAAAATCCTTTTGTCCGAAAGTGGTATTAGTTTTGATTTGTTTAAGTTGTCTTTGTGTTGATCTTATGATTATATTATTTATATGTGATGTATTGTAGCGGTTGTGTCTTTCATTTGAGTAAGAGTAGTTTTTGAATATGTAAGGGAATATTTTTTTAGCGTATAATTGCTTTCGTGTCATAAGTTGTAATTTGTGGAATATTTCTTCAGTAGATGTTTGTATCGGGACTCTGAGTATTGTGAGTAAGTGGCCACTTTACACATTGTGTAACGTTCACCATTCTGGCTATGTTTAAAACATCCACATTTTTCATCATCCACTTTTATTTGTTTTTATCTTTATTATTGAGAAGCACTGGTGTAGATTTGCATCGAGTGTAACTCGTACTTATACCATAGATACCATAGATAATAATTAAACCTATTTACCGTTTTTCCAATAAAAAAGCTTCTCGTACCTAGTACCTACTTTCAACATTAAAATAATAATAATGGCAGGCATATAATATCATATTCTTTTTTTCGCTTAAATAATTATGAAGTAAACTTTTTTTAATGAAAAAATATTTATTTGTTTACCTAAAGAAATCAATTTCCAGGCTATTTCTTAAATGTCGTAAATAACTTATGCCGGAAAATGTGAATCCAGTTGTGGTATCGCAGGATTTAAACCTCGGCCCTTTCATCCGCGAGTCCATAAAACTACCACGGGACTACGACTCGCTTCGAATGAATATTTTTTTATTTTTTTTTTATAATATGAAAAAAATTCATACAAAATTTATTCAACAGTCTTCTCAATAGTGAAACTTGACATAAGGGCGACTGTACTGTACAGTGTTCAAAATTTCATTAACATGTACACATGTCGCACAAATATTTGTTTCATTTCTTCTATTCTAATTTACTACGGCTAAATTTTAATTTCTTGAAATTCGAATCGGGACTCACGGATCAAAGGTCCGTGGTTCGAATTCAAATCTTTTGATACTCATTTTCTAATTGTTAGTTATTTACAACTCGTTGAAAATTGCCCTCAAATCAAATATTTGGGTAAATCATAAGACCGAATATATTTGTTTTTTATATTATAAGAAATCAATTACTTTAATTTATAGGGAAGCTTATTAAACTAGGGGGGGGGGGGGTGCCGATGTCTTCCGAGACACATCGACGACTTTAAAATATTCTGTATATGAAATTATTATTTGTACATTAAAAGTAATTATGACCTTTTTAAATTATTCTGGAGACATTTTTCACGGCTCACCTCACATGCGTAACTCACACTAAAATTACGAGGGTCGCTACTTAAGTTTTAAGATATGGCAACACCAGTGTAAATATGTCAAATCTGACATTGTCATCGTAAATTTTGCCATTTTTAATGGTAAACGTACTCAGAACGTTTTATTAACGGCGGCCTCCGTGGTGTAGTGGTCAAGACGCTTGACTCACGCACGGAAGGTTCCGGGTTCGATTCCCGGTGAGAACACAAAAATTAAAATGTGATTTTTCTCAAGCCTGGGTGCTCTGTGATGTAATTCACCACTGTAATTAGGCCTCCTGGCCTGTTGTGGTGCAAAAAAAAAAAAAAAAAAAAAATATGTAAATATATGTAAAAATATTATACGAGTGATATTTGTGTTAAATTATTATGAATTATTATGAAAATAAAACTTTGTTATCATGCCGATTGCCGATTCAATTAAAAATATGATATTTGTGTTGTTTACAGATACTTGAATTTTTTATTTTTTTTAAATGGAACTAAATCGTGAATATTTTCGTGCGATGATTTTCTATGATTTTTGACGTGGATTAAACCAACAATGTGCCGATCAACTTGCTGTGACTTTTGTTGATGAATCACTATCTCGAGCCACCGTGTTTCGTTGGTTTTCTGAATTCAATCATGGTCGCACTTCGTTACAGGACCAATTTCGTGAAGGTCATCCAAAATCGGCTGTTTTGTCAAAAAAATCGATGCTCTGCGTGAACTAATATTGCAAGATCGTCATGTTACATACCGTGAGATTGAGGCATGCTTGGGTATTAGTTACACTAGCATACATTAAATATTAGATTCACATTTGGTCGTCAAAAAAAATTGATCGTGTTGGATTCCGAATAATTTGACAATCACTCAAAAAAACGCTCGTGTCGATTGGTGCAAACAAATGTTAAAAAATTCAATCGCGGTGCTTCAAAAGACGTCTATAAGATCGTGACAGGTGACAAATCATGGATCTATGCACATGAACCCGAAACTAAACAACAGTCGACTGCATGGGTCTTTCAAGACGAGCCAAATCCAACAAACGTTGTTCGCGCACGAAGCACTTCGAAGCAAATGGTCGCCTGTTTTTTCGGAATAACTGGACATGTCGCCATCGTCCCATTAGAGCAACGTAGAACGGTCGATTCTGAATTCGACACCAACATTTGTTTGCCAAAAGTATTCGAAAAAATAAGGGAAACCAATTGCAGAAGACCAATCATTCGACATTTAATAACCGCGACAATGCAAGCTGTCCCACATCAGCTTAAACAAGTGAATTTTTGAGCATTCGAAACATCGAATTGATGGGTCATTTGCCGTAAAGTTCTGATTTGGCACCCAATGATTTTTTCTTATTCCTGCATATCAAAAATAAATTGCGAGGTCAACGTTTTTTGACGCCTGAAGAAGCGGTTGATGCGTTCAAATCACATGTTTTGGAGGTATCTCAGTCGGACAGGAAAAAGTGCTTCGAAAATTGGTTCAAACACACCCAAAAGTGTATTGATCTTCAAGGAGAATATTATGAAAAACAGTAAAGCCATTTTCGATTATAAATATTTGATTTTACTTGCCTATCTCAAAACTTAAGTAACAATCCTCGTATTATGTAGACACTTCTCAATTACAATCAAAACACACGACAAAGTAACAATCTGACATCACGCGATTTCGCTATTAATTTTATCCCAAATTCAAATCATAATAAAACAAATTTCAATTAAATAACGCGTGTTGTAAATTATGAGCAAAACAGGCCCGATAAAAATGCTTTTATTTCATTAAAAAACTGTATTTTTTTGTGACATTCATAAACAAATAATTAAGTCTTACCTTGAATTATGGAACAAAGGAGTTCTTCATTTGTTTTACTTTCAAGGTTATTTTTAATTTTCTAGCCCTTTCAGTGTATGTACTTTACTATCACATAGCCTTTGATAATGTACTTTTTAAATTATTTGACCTTCTTTTTCATAAAAACTTTTTAAACACTACTAAAATATTAACAAATATAACAATAGAGATGGTGAACATTTTAGAGAAGAAAATAGGGTGTCCAGGCATTCACAGGGCTTATGACCTGTCACTGGCTGTTTTGAGTGACCACTTTACGCACTGTGTGACATTCACCATTCTACCTGTATTCGAACACCTTCCCAAACCGTTCAATTTGAGAAGATCAGTGGAATACGAACATATTGTTTGTATATTGTAATATATTCATTATAGAACAAAATATTGATAAACATATGTATTTTTTAATAAATAAAAATTGACTATATATCTAGACTATACTATCAAGAGAGAAGGGGGTAAAGAGGGAAGAAAAGAGGGAGGTGAAAAAAAATATTTAGAATTCACACACCGTATTATTCACCAATACGTTTAAACAGCCTCAATGGATATGGATAATGGTGAAAATGTTAAACAGTGTGTAAAGTGAACACACAAACCGTCTAACGACTGATCATAAGCCTTTTGCATGTCTAGAACTTCTTATTTCAAACACCTTTTTTTCTCTGCTATTTAACTACGTTTCTCATCTTGTTTACATTTTTGTTCTGTTTCGTACTTTTTAAACTAATTTTCCTTTTTCTTTTGTTTCAGGTATATTATCCTTGTTTTTTGCTGACGAAAAAAAAACACTCCTGCTAGGTAATTCTGGTTTATTTACATTTTACACTTTTTATCGCCTTGGGAAATACAATTTTTATCGCCCACTCCACCTAACCTAACAATTTTTTATTGCTCAATCCACCTAAAGCAGCAAATGACAGGTTATAAGCTTTGAAAATGACTTAACTTTCTTGATTACCTCCCAAAAATAGAACCTTTCTTTTGAGCTTCTAAAGACCTATATTAAAGTCTTAAGGCTTACTTATATATCAGAAGTAGATAATAGGTGTGGGTTTGCGCGCGGATAGACGAATGGATCAGGCCAAATAGGTAAAAAAGTATTTTTATTTTCAAGTTTTAATATGATATTCTGAATTTCTAACTCTTATTCAATTTCGGGCCATTAGAGTGGTTCAGAGCCAAGGGTACCGATTCAATATTTATTTAGTTCAAAGATAATTAAGGGTAAAGTTACATGAATATTATTATGAATTTATATCTATACCTTAAACACGGGAGTAACATCTGACGAAATGTTCAGTAAACAATATTTTGTGATTGAACCAAATGAGCCTATTCGTTCAGGAATTAGAGATGCGGAGATCTAAGAGGGAGGCCTGTGTTTACCATTGGTCACAATTGGATAATTATATTACGTCAATTTTTATTGTATTCATTTATATTGTTTTAAACAAAGATTCACAATGCTTAACTGTACATGAAGTCAAGCATAATCGCGATTTTATCGGTACATTTATTTGAAATATAAACTCTTTTGTGAGCTAATCAGACCGTGATCGTGCGAGTTGGGTGAATGTTTTTTGCAGATTTTTCGCTCTGTCCGCCCGGATTGAGGTTTCATTGTTGTCGCTGTAGAAATTAGCTCGTTTTACATTTACAGTTGTGACCTCTTGAATAATTTCAGCAGATTTGCATATGAAAGCTGTGAATTCGCGAACACCCATGCATTCACTTTGCGCGAGAGCTGATACGCGACATTACAGGCGAATATAATTACTGAGTAGAACACCGAAAACATTAATATCTTTAAAAAAAAAAATAATATCGTGTGTATATATTTGTAATTGAAATCCGAATTTATTCATATTATTATTCTTAGAGGTGGGGGTCAGTGCTATTCAAGCTCCTGACGTCACTGCGACATGTGAAAATCTATTTTGACGGGTCTCAGTGAATAGTTCTCGCCCTTCAAGCCCGGGTCTATAAAGCGCCTGACTACTGTGTGGAAGGCAGATCCGTTAAGTATTGGGCTATTAGGTTTGGAGCGAGCTCTTTATCATCCTCAGGTTTAACCAGTGGTCCCCTGAGGATGAAGCTCCTTTTATGATGTAAAGCATCACATTCACGTAGAATGTGTATTGGTGTTTCCTCATCTGCACTGCTGTACCTACATCTAGATGTTTCGAAAAGGTTCATTCTAGGAAGGTGTTGGTTCAATCTGCAGTGCCCTGTAAGGGCTCTTGTGATAACCCTCACTTGATTTCGGCTGAGCTTGATTAGGTCAAAAGCAAAACTTTGCGAGTGTCGTTTTATCAAGCCAAATCTAACCTTCTTTGATTATTTAAAATAACTTAATGTAAAATTCAGTATAAATTAGTACCATGCTAAATTTTTCCCCGACACGGGACATCCTAATGTGTAAATACTTAATTAATTGTACGCTGTAAGCCTTTGAAAAATATTGTCTGATTTGAATTGTTCCTTTGCCTACTGCGTGACATTCACCATTCTGCCTACTTTTTTTTATTTTAATTATTTAAAAAATTGATGTTATGAATAAACGAGGAAATAAAACTTTATTCAGCTTAACAACACTACATCTTTTTCACAATTCCTTTTTATTTTGGATATTCTGCCGCATCAGAAAACACATTAAGAAAATATATTTCAATATTTTTTGCTTTCAAGACCAGTTGAATTAATTATTTATAGTATTGCAGGAGAGTAATTACTTACCCATATTGTGGCGATATAATCAACTCTTTCTCGTTTTTGATAACAAAATTAATAAAAAAACATTACCACATATGTACTCGTGTGTGTATATAAAATAGTTCATTATATATATGCTGGCAAGAAAAATATCAAATCTGACATTGGCCCTTTTAGATCCTAGCTGCAGAGCTAACAGTTAAATGACGTAACGTTTCCTTAGTCTTTTAGTCATATTGAATTGCAGATAAATGATTTATTGTTGATTTAATAATTCCCTACAATGCCATGAGGCTTTATCTCCAGAACCCCCAAATCTAAGCTTCGCGTGATAAATATAGGGGTGGGAGTTTTTTGTAAAGTCATTTATACTTCGAAATGCAATAAAAACACACGCCTTATTGAAATTTACTGACGTTTTTATTAGACCCAAGGTAACTTCCGAATGCGAGATGTCTTTGGATTTTAATTGATGGCACTTATTCAAATAGATCAATGAGTTTTTAAGATAAGTAAAATTCGTGAATTTCTAAATACAACAAGTATGTCATAAATGTATTATTATTTAACTTGATTTAATTATTGTACACTTTTGACCTCATATATACATATCCGTATATTTTATTTACGCTGAATAATAAATACAATTTTGTTCTTATTTTTGGACGTATTTATTCCTTTGCTGATTATTGTTATATATATATTTTTAAATTAATGAATCAGCAATATTCGTAGTTTTTCCAAGGTCCCTAACGGTTTTTGCCAATTTCATTACAAAATAGGAGATATAATGAGAAATATTTAGTTTTAACGACAGAATCGCGTGTCTCTAGTTATAACATTACGTACTCTTTCCGCTACTAATTTATGATTTTATATTTATTTGTTATTCAGAATCATGTTAGGTATATATTTATTTCTTTATTTGTATATAATATTATGTTGTCAGTCTGTATTCTCTTGTTTTATACAATTAACGCTAGTGCCTGTGCACCCGATGACAAACTATTGTATAGTTTATTGGGACAAAATGTACGTTTTTATCGTAAAGTTATATCGTTTTAAAATATGTATTTTGAAAAAAAAAGTCTAACGATTTTCGAGATATTATTGCCATTTAATCTGAATAAATAAATAGAATATAATATTAAAATCTTTTAAAATAAGGTTCGTTGTTTTAAAATTTGAGAAATAACTTTGTGGTAATTTTAAGTAAAAAAAACAGTAATTAATGCTATTGCTGAAATGAGCTTGTTTTTGTCTGTTCAAGAATAGAATTTTGTTTTTACTTAAAAGTAGACGTTTCTGTTAACTTTTTTCCGTTATTTTGTCTTTTTGGTTTATTACTGGGTTTTTCGGGTCCCGTGACTAGTGTCGCGGAGTCACGGATCAGGAGTCCGATTCCCATTGGGCCTTACTCATAAACTTGACATAAAGTTACGCCTAAGTATAGTGGTATAATTCGGATGGAAATATCATCCTTATTCTACCACTTTAATAAGGATTTTATTCCCATCCGAATTATACCACTATACGTAGGCGTAACTTTATGCCAAGTTTATGAGTAAGGCCCTAAGTCTTATAGTGCGTTATTTACAACTCGTTGAAATAGCCCATAAAATTAAAATGTTTGGGTAAATTAAAAGAACGCAAATATTTTTTTTCTAAAAAAACAAAGGTTGTACCTAAAAATATATTTTACAATGAAAAAAAAACCTATTTTACCAAGTTAATATCTGTATGCACTAGGTCAACTACATTATCTTTAAAAACCCAACTTTTCAGGAGAGACAAATTAGTGATTTTTCACTTTAAACATCTTGAAATTTTCAATGGTTTTAAAAAAGTCAATTTGCTATCTAAAATACATTGATAAACATTTCACAAATACACATTTTACAAAACTTTGGGACTGTAGGCTTTCTACTGTCATTAACCTCTAATTTGGTGTGGAGTTTCAGTAAAAAAATGTATTTAATACTAAAGAAATTAAAAGTTAATGCTATTTACAATGGAGGATGAAAACAATTATTTCGGCGTAGTAATTAATAACTAGTGACCGGATTGTATGCAATATATACAGCCTGAAATATGCATGCAAATATGCACGAAAAACATGCAGGTTAAATGTGAAAATATGCAACATATATTTTTTTGAAATACGGTTATGTATTAGGAATTTTTTTTTAAATATTCGTTTTTTTATGTTAATAATTATCTATTTTAAATTTTCTGTTCTGCGATTGTGCCTATGTATTAGTCAATATATTTTTAAAAATTGAGAATAAACGTTCCACGTCAACCGAGTTACAAGGCAGTGCCTAAACTAAGCTACTATATTAGCGCATATTGTCTGAGGCAAAATTTCACTCCTGTCATTAATTATACTATTAATTTGACATAAGGGTTGTTTTAAAAAGTGTTTTAAAACTTTTCTCCGAGTTTATGCGGGAATATCTCTGGCAACTCTGAGATCAGTTTAGGCTCATAATACGAGCCGTGCGTTTTATTGTTTAGGTCGGCTACAACTATAACGATCCGTAATAATATCGTTAATATGCCCCACCGGCAAGTTTTCAGTAAAATATGCTAAAACCTGTAAAAATAGCCAAAACATGCAAATGCATATGTAAATATGCAATTACACATAATCCAGTCTCTAGTAATAACGCAGTTTCATTATATTTGTAGTTACCGCTGTTTACCTCTCGCATACAAATATAACAATCCAGTACCCCTCATACAAAGTATTTCATCTTCTTTTTGCTCTTCTTTAAAATGCTGTATTTGTTCTTCAACGATTATCTCCCGTGTACTTATTTCATGTTAGGTGGCCGTTTTACCACATGAAGTCTTTGTTATTCATATTTAGTTTTATGGATTTAATAACATTTAATTATACTGTACCTACGAAGTGAAAAAATCAATAATATTGACAGCCCAGTTCCCTGCCCAAAACACTCCTTCTCTACCACCCACACTCCACACCATTATTTGTTCAGAATTGATGCGTGTGGCATTCGTATTATATGCACATAATTGGTATACCGTAAAAAATAATTGTCTGCTTTTTCGCTTTTATTGACATGGTATGATGGTATATATTGTTAAGTGTCCTCGGCGCGGGTAACCCAAGTGAGGTCACATTATTTTTATTATTGTTTGTAGTTTGTTACAGTAAAATATGAATAAATAAATAAAATAAATATATTTTTACATATTATTTAATTTTAACTTAACGAGTATTTCTGTGGCATTTGCGTAAAGAGGTATATGTCACCAAAATTAATTAAATGATTAGTATGCTTAAGAAGTGAAGAAATACTACTAATTTATTTATTTATTTGACACTTTAAATACATATATAATATATATACATATAAGGGCGGGCATATTGCCCTAAGGCAATGTCTTCCTACCTACCCAAACCGTTCAGTTTGAGAAAATTATAAATACATGCACATATTGAATCTCACAATTTTATACAAAAATTAAAAGCAAAGATCAACAAAAAAAAATATATGTATAAAAAAAATTAACACTAAACTATGAAGAGTGGAGAGGGGGTGGGAAGGAAAGAAGAAGGATATAGGAACAATTTGAATATTTAGATAATGACATTTCAACCTTGACTTAATAAATAAAGAAGGGGCGTCTCTAACATTGGTGGATAGATTATTCCACAATCGAGCGGCTACTACTGTGAAAGAGGAGACAAGAAAATTAGATCGATGACAGGGTATTAAAAGGGTTCTCTCGTTACTAGAACGATGAGATAGTCCGTGTTGTGAAAGAGGTTGGATGAGCTCTCTCAGATAAACAGGCGAAGTCGGATTATTTAAAATATTGTGAAGAATGTGAATGTTTCTTCCATAATGAGCGTTGCGTGTTGTTGTGTGCGATACTCGGTTATGTGGTCAAATTTGCGAAGATTAAAGACATAACGAATACAAATATTCTGCAATCGTTCTAACTTATCAAGCAATTCAGAGTTAGCATCTGGATAACATATATCCGCGTAGTCAAGGAGCGGAAGAAGTAAGCTCTGGACTAATGTTTGCTTATCATTAATTGGCAAGAAATTCTGTAATCTTTTAAGTGAGTGCAAACTGCTATAAAGTTTATGACTAACTTCGTTAACCTGATCGTGCCACCTTAAATGCTTATGAATGATAATACCTAAGTTTTTGACTAAAGTCATGAATGGAATTTCTGTACCATCTATTTTGAAAAGAGGAAAGGTGGAAAAATTCACTTTTGAATACATTTGTTTACTACCAAGTACATTTTTTTTGGATTTATGAGAAGTCCGTGTTTTTTTGTCCATGAAGAGATATGGTCGAGTGCAAGAGACATTACTCTATGTGTTTCAACAATGTTGACGGGTTCGAAATGAATATACAATTGCAAATCATCGGCATATAAATGGTACGAACAGTATGTAAGTTCGGGAAAAAATAATTAATATTTAAATAAAAATGCTTTGTTTTTAACATGGCAGGATATCAAGACAGATATAACAAGAATACAAAGACATCAAAATAAAATAATTAAGCTAACACACAACTTACCTCACCTGACCCCTATGACTGAACTGTAAAAAAAACACACCAGTTTGACATAAAATATCTGAGGAAAATAGTGACGATAAAAATTGTACACCTATTACTATATCAGACAATAACAACACTATCAAATTAAAAAAAGCAAAGACAAAAGTAGGACAGTCAAAAATACCATACAATGGACAAACATCACAGTGACCTATCTTACATTAAATAACAATGGATACAAATTTAAAATCAACCTGAAAAAGCACATGATGGCTACACTTACCACACGAGTTACATGACTAGACCTTATAATATTTCTTATAAAACCCTACCGGTTTTTTAAAAATAATAAGTAAAATTAAAAAAATAATTAAATAAAAAAACACTAATATTTATTTAATTTTCAACCGCTTCCTAAGCTTCATAAGCTTGATTTTCAAGGTCTAATCTAGTAATAAATATTTTTTTTTTTGATAATTTAAATAGTGTTTAATAAATTGTACCTTAATAAAGAAGCATGAGTAGCTTCGAAATCGGTCGATAGTTAAATGAAAAATAAGTGGTTCAAAACATTCCACAAAGTTTGTGCTTCAAATATAAATTTATTCAAAAAAATAATTAAATTTCAATGATAAAATTAGTTGAAGTCATGAAATTCTACATTACCTACTATTAGGTACGTGTAAATTGTATGATGATCAATAAGAACCTTAAGATTAAGAGAGATGAAAATCCATTAGATAGATAGCCAGATATTAACGCAACTGAGATAGAGGAATTATTTAAATGTTTAAGTATATACCAGGCTTATGATCTATTATTTTTTATTTTTTTATTTATTCGTATAAAGATATGTATTACAAAAAAAATAACGTATCCTAACTCTATGAGGCCACGAGCCCTGTGTTGAGTTGGGATACAACATTATAGAAAGTGGAAGCATGCATATTATTAAAGAATACTACAAATAAAAAATATTACATAAATTTTAATAAACATCTGAACAACACGCTTAATAGTACTGTATATAATGCTATGCAATGTCTCGCAGCAGTCTCCTGAAAATGGATTTCGCTGTGGAGAACTTCATGTGTTTATCCAGGACATTGAACACTTTTGGGGCCACAAAAAAAAATTCTTCCGAAAGTCGTACGTGTTTTTGGTATTAAATCATTCAAATTACAGGAAAACCTCGTACGAGCAAAAATGCTGCAGCAAAAGCTGGGATCTTCTCTTGTAACCGCATAACCAGAAATGTGTCAATGACTCCTTTAAAGAAAATTTTCTAATATCCAGTACCTTCTTCAATTGTAACAATGTCTCATCGAAGCATCACTTTAAGAATTATTTTTTTTATTTTATTACTTAATGTCTGTATTTACTATCTACGTACCTAATAATCGCCATGTCAATTTTGACATATATTTCTATATAGATTCTTAATAAAATCTTATGAGATTCGAGTTTGTTTTGTAAAAAATATTTAGGGATGTTCATTGCAATTTAAACCGGTTACTGGTTATTCTAAATTTGTGGACAGTCTTACTAGCTTTTTATTTTAATATCAAACCGTTAATTGGGTTAATTAGGTCAATTAATAGGGTTAATTCTGGTACTTTTCAATGAAGATTTATTATTATTATACAGAAATAAATCGATTATTTAGTCGATCGGAGAAAACAATAAAACTTAATTTTACACAAGCACATCTTTACAATTTCCAAATAATTTTAACTAAACATAATGCCATACTAAACAATTTCAGAGAAATTTCGTTTATTTGGGCATAAAAAACTTAAATAACTTCCCTAAAGAATTTAAGAAAATTTAAAGTATAAATACATTAAAAATAATATTAAAGCAACACCTTGCAATGAAACAACTAGATAATGTATCAAAGCCTAATGATAAATGACAATATTTTACACTTTTATTATGTAAAATACTTATACTTGTACTAATAACTCAGTGTGAGTCCCTCTCCAAGCATACTTACTTATCGGGTCCGGACTTCAGACCTTGCCTCTCCAGTGTGCAGCGACAGATTTTGCCTTGTCAGTGGCCATCCTCAAATCATTCTCATCAAAAGTTAACTGCATTTGTGGACACCGCAGCAGATAAGTGTCATCCTGCACCTCTCCGCAATCGCAGTTCATGTCATTTCCCTCCAGAAAACCCCATATCTGTTCATTGTATTTGCACCTAGACACCCCTACCCTTAGTCTGTTGAGGACTTTCCACTTGGTAAGTCCAAACTTTGGGCGGTGTTTGTGCTTTCGGATGGCATTATCCAGAGCCTATCGTCGAGTTTCCCTCTCCACCTATCCTCTCTGCGTTTTTCTGCAGACATCTTCAATTCAATTGTGACTGAAGAAACTCCTTCTCGATCCCAGTCTTGGAGGAGCCATTCGGTGGTCGTTCAAGGGGTGTCTTGGGTCATGGATCTCTTAAAAAACAGAACAGCCATCCACAAAAATCCAAGTATAAAAGCTTGTCTCTTTTTTGGAAGGAACAGCAATACATATATATTTTACTTTTACATGTAAGAAAAGTATAGTAAACGTACGTTAATTTTTGTAATATATCAAATTAATAAATATACAAATAAGAAGTACTCAAAACATATATTCTTAAAACTTGGTTTTTGAAAAATTAACTCTTCAACATATCGTGACATTTGTATGACGAAAAACGTCTGTAGGTGCAATAAACTGTGCCATAAAATTAATTTAGGCGAATTTCGTAACCACTCATAAAATCCCCGTATGTCATATACCGACTCACGAGTATGTTTAAGAGTTGTACAGCTAGGCATTACGTCACTGTGTATTTGAACAGTGCTAAAACAATGTAATTGTCACGCTTTAGTCAAAATGGACTGAAGAAGTTACACAAAAAAAGTAAGGTGCCAAACCATTTTGCCCGTTTTTGGGAAAACTGATCCTTTTTTTTTTAAACTAGCCCAACAACACAATAAAATAAATCGATTTGCCCCTTTAAATAGCAGTCTTTTTCATTGCAAAAAAACTAAACGTCTTAATTCAACATTTTATTATAAACCAGCTGAAGATACCTTTTCTGGATGAAAGCCCTAATTGGTCTAATAAGCAAGTAGCCCTGTATTTACTTGCATAATGCGGACCAAAGTATAATTTAATATTACTTAACTATTATGTATGCCCATCTCAATCAAACCTAAGACCTCACACACGAAGGCGCATGTTTATCGCTTATTTAATTCAAAATCATTTTAAATTATTCTCACTTGAAATATTAAGTAATTTTATAATAATGCTCATTCCCTTTGAGAGGTTTTTTTTTTACTAATTCTCTCATTCTTGGAATTAAGTAAATGTTCCGTTTTGGAGGTGTTATTTATGGGCCCTGGATGAATTTATAAATATCTTTTTCAACATTTTCAATTATGGAATTACCGACGACATTTTCGAAAAAAAAAAGATTATTTTATAGATAACCAAAAATAACTTATATATATTTTTTTCATATTGAAAATTTGGCTTTCCACTTTCTATTGTAAAACAGGCCCTAGGTCGCGATTATGAACGGCTATCTTTATCGGTATAAACTGAGACGGTTTAAACTAATATCGATATGTATCTACGAAAGAGTGTATATTTGTATGAAAATTTAATATATCTTCGTCGGTAACCGGTAATTAAACATGATGAGAAAAAAAAATATAAGAATATTTTATTTTTCTTAAAGTAAACTTAATTTTATTTTGGAGATAAAATTGAAGATAAATTTTAACTCCCCATCAGAATACGTACCCTGAGATTCAAAATTCTCCATTCTTTGAACCATTTCACACGATGTTAAATTCACATTTTCAATAAATATAAAAATAAAAAAAAAACATCTGTCGGGAAACAGCGAAAACTTACTTAAGTTCCTATTTTTCAAATCAACATAGCCATGAACTTTTTTATTTGAAGGAAAATTGTTAAAACTTAAGCATGCCATTTTTCCCGCATCCGGGCGGAATGCAGAATACCGTTAAAATAAAACCAAATATCATAAAATGTTTTTTGTAATTTTATCTCCCCTGATTTCACATGACGTCACCGTTAACACAATTAAAAATATTTATTTTCAGTATTGCCTACGCTTAGTAGGGCGAGACTGTTAACTACACAAACTGTAGAGTACAATGCCCCCCTACAATAAAACTATTTTATTGCATCAAACCAATGGCTTGGCCTACGTTTAACTTTTATAACACTAATTCAAATACACATTATTAATATCGCTATACACACAGTGATGCCGATGACACGAATGTACACGAGAAGCCATTTTGAGCGATTTTGCATGTCGTTGGTGTACTGTTAAAACCCATGCCAAAATTTTACAAAACATTATTTATGTTCAAAGCTTTGAGGTCAAACATTTTAATTACTGTTAGGGTCAAAGCACCAATGAATGACCGTTTAATGTTCAGCTTGTAGTGAAATTCACATTAAAGGTATAAATTTCATTATTTAAGCGTGCAAAAAAAGATAATACTCAATACAGTAAAAATAATACATCATTACATTATAAAACACCCTAACACATTAGAATGTGGATATATTCAAAGAGTTGCATAAGAAATAGCATCAAATAAAACACTTGCCACACCTTTCCTTATAAAAACACTATCAATCTCAGAACAATAACGGGAAGACGCACTATTACCTTTTGACAACTCACAGTTCAAAACTGATAGATTTGTTTCGTACCAAAAGATGTGTCCGCCTACTGCTTTTGTCATAGTTTCCAGTGTTAATTTTTGTTTGACTGGACACATGTAGGAATTCTTATTATATTGTGTTTTTTTAACCAATTTTCATTTACTGGGGGGTGGTCATTTACTGGTGCTTTGACCCAGCCTGTATTAAATGCCGCAGCGAGACTAATTTTCGGGATCTTTAAGTTCTGTCATATCACTCCACTACTTCGGGAATTACACTGGCTACATTTTCCACAGAGGGTCAATACAAACTCTGTTGGCTTATGTGTAAGCCACTGCACAACTCTGCTTCGAAATTTCTAAGGGAACTATGCATTCCAGCTGAACTAGCTGACAGGCGTCTTGTGCTTAGATCAGCTACGTCTACGGCGTCGCTTAGTTCTAACATGAACTCCGAGCGACCAGCAGCCGACATTCAGGACGTCGAGAACCTGATGCCTTGTAAAGTAGGCAAGCGTTGTTAAGGCTATCAGAAGGCATCCACAGTATATGGCATATCCAACCTTATCGCCTCCGCTTGATGATAATTGTCACTGAAGTTTGCTGCCTCTGTTATTTTATTACTTTATTCCTCACAAAGTCAAACCACCGCATACCCGAGAAATAATGTTAGTGTATTCAAAACGCCGGTGTATGTGGTTTTACGGCTCTCTTGTAAAAAATAGTTTTTTGAGTTATTCCACTGATATTAGCGGGCTATAATTAAATTGGCAATCAGGAAGTTCAATCGTTTTTTTTATTTGTTAATAGACTATTAAACCGAGCCAATTTTTATATTTTATATATCATATATTTGAGCTTTGTATTTCTGAAATTATTCATCTTAATACTTTACATACATATGCAAAAGGGCGGGCATATTGCCTTACGCCAAATTTTCCTACCTACCCAAACCGTTCAATTCGAGGAAATCGGTGATATATGAACATATTGTTGGTTTATTAATAATTTCATTATAAAACCAAATATTTATAACAATAAAAAAAAAGAAGTGAAAATTGACTTAAAATCTACACTAAACTATGAAGAGTGGAGGGAGTAAATAGGAAAATAAAGAGGGAGGAAAAATGAAAAACTTAAATATTCCGGAATTAACATTTCATACGTGAGTTGAATGTTAGTAAAGAAACAGCGTCTCTGTCATTAGCGGGTAGATTATTCCATAATCAAGCAGCTACTACTGTGAAAAAGGAGGCAAAACAATTGAGCGGTGAATGGGTATTAATTAAAAGGGTGAAAATGTGACGTCAGACGTTCTCTTCCGCTTATTCTCGGTTAGTTCCGTTCACGGTAAGTAAACCGGATATATTGCACAGCTCTCTTATCATTGGTTGATTCATATGAACTAGTGACGTTGTTAAAAGTAGTTCGTTTTCATTAAAATATTTTTCGTACATTTTCAAGAAATTTTGCCGTGCAATTTAATGCTCTAATCTTTGCTGCGCGCAAGAAAACTTTTTTGTATAAAATTTTCCGTAGGGATAAAGTTTCTCATCAATATCTATTCTACCTAACTGTGCTGAAGTATTATTAACCATTTGGCTGTAGGGCGCCTTAGGGTGGTCTAATTATAGCCATGAGAATCATGCCTAATGGTTTTATAATATGTTATTATATTATTGGTACAATTGCAGTATTCTACTAAATACCTTTTCATAATAATGTTGTAACTCTAAAAACTTCTTGGTACATTATCCAGGTTATTAGGTCATCTGTATGAAGTGCCCGAAGGTATTTTATACTATTTCATTTTTATTTTCAGAAGGTGTCACGTGAGTCTAAAGTTATCTATCTTATTGTCTAGATTTACTGATAGGAATGCATATGAAAATTGATTTGTGTTAGGAATATATTATATTAAATAAATTTACTTGCGTGAAATCATTATTAACTGTTTTTTAATAGATTAAGTTTTTCACATTGAGACATTTCTTGGTGGAACTGCATTTCAATTATAATAATAAAAATACGTAAATAGTTTTATTCCACTTTTATTTATAAATTTTTACCAGTGACCGGGTTTCGTCATGAATAACATCGTCAGACTGGTGGTGACTAAACACACTGCTATGTTTATACAAGTGCAAGCAAGGGTTGAAAATCACGATTTTATATAACTTAAGGTAAAAAGGTTAATGTAAAAACGTATAAATAAAAGTGGAATAAAACCATATACGTATTTTTATTATTATAATTAACTGTTTTTTTTTTTTGTTTTATTTTATATGCCTACAATATACATATATGTGTAGGTATGGTTTTTCTCAAATATTTTCATATTATTACACAAAATGATGTTTCAATCTAATTCTACTCGCTGCAACTTCGCACATATATCGCTTTGTTTTAATTTTATTTTGCCAATCGATCAACTCAAATATGACCTTAAAAATATCGAAATATGGTTGAAGAAGAATAAACTTAAGCTGAATACAGATAAAACTAAGTTTATGAACATAGGAAATAAAAAATTCCTATTTCACCAACAATAATGATGGATGAAGAAATATTAAAGGAAGTGAAAGAGATAAAATATTTGGGGATTATTATGGATTATAGATTGACTTTTTCCCAGAATACAAGATATGTGACAAATAAGATAGCAAGGAAGGTTTCTCTTATGGGAAGAATCAGAAGATATATAACTGCAGATTCGTGCAGGATGATTTATAACTCCATAATTGTGCCTCATATAAATTATTGTAGTAGTATTTTGTTTTTTGCAACTGAAGGGGAAAAAAATAAACTTACTGTTCTGCAGAATAGGGCTATGAGAGTAATTTTGAGAAAAAATAAATACACCAGAATAAAGTTGATGCTGAAACAAGCAAAAATTATGACAGTACGTCAACTAATATATTTTAATGTAATGTTTTTTGTTCATAAAATGATTAATGGTTATACCTCAAAAGAGTTGACTCAAAAGGTTTTTTCTAATCAATGTGAACATGTATATAAAACAAGAAATAAACATGAAGTAAGACTACCATTTCGTAGGAAAACAAGAACACAGAACTCAGTGATGCACCGAGCTGTACAGTTATATTATAAGGAAATACCACTAGAAATAAAAGAGCAAAAAAATATTATTTCAGTTAAATGTCAATTAAAAATACATGTGTTTAGCAGATAAATTTTAAAAAGTAATCTTATTCGTGTTAGCTTTATAGAAGTTTTCTTTTTAAGTGTACGTATATCGTTTGAAAAATGTTAATAATTAGTATATATTTTAATAATAATTAGATATATGTTTATATTAGGACATTCATTTATTATGTTCGCACTATTTAAAGAAGAATCTAAATTTAATCAAAGTATATATTGGACTGTAGTTTTCATCCACCTGGACAGAGATACGACAGGTCTTAAGCCCTGTAAATGCCTAGCCTTTCATGTTCTATTCTCTAAAATGTTCTCTCGCTCTACTCTCTAGATTAAAAAAATGTTAAACAAATGTTGATATTTGTACCTTAAAGACTTCTAAAGCGAAGTTTTAAAAAAAAGTGTGCAGTTATTGACACGGTGAATTATTAATATAATATTTCATTGTCAATCTTTCTAGCAAATTGATAAGTGAGTAATTGCGTGCTACTCCGCCTCCAATGACTCCAGTCGAAGAGTAAGGTAGGCATTCAATAACTTTCCTAGCAGAATGATATTACAAGTACACTTAGCGCGCAGCTCTATTGAACATACTTACACATTGTATCGATTTGAAAATGGAAATTACAAATGACCAGGTAAGCGCGCGTCAAATTATCCGCTCACCATCAGGGAAGGGAGAAAAATTATTTGGAGTTTTAATGAAAAAATGCACGAAATATTTGAACCTCGAATTTAAATACGCAATGGGGAAGTTCAGCCCTACGGGAAATTGGATATAAAAAATGTATAATTAGGGGCGATAAAAATTAGAGCATTTTATTGCCCGGCGAAGTTTGTTGAAAATGCATAATCAAAAAAATATAAATTTTATTTTATTTTATTATTTTTTCACGCCCATAAGGCTTTTACATACATGAAAGTTTTACAAAATATAAGTATATAAACAACATTAAATTAAAAAAATACAATATAAAGCAACAAAAGATAGAACAGTGTTAAGAAGTAAAGTTGGTATAAAAAAAGAAGATGAGTATATAAACAACGTAGATTAAAAAAAAAAACACAATATAAAGAAATAAAATAAAGGAACAAAATAAAGGAACAGTGTTAAGAAGTATAGTTGGTATAAAAATAAAAAGATGAGTGTATTAACAACATAAATTATAAAAAAATACAATATACTGTAATAAAATATAGAACTGTGTTTAAAAGTTAAGTTGGTTTTAAAAAAATTAAAGCAATATATATATATTTCTATTTGTTTTAATAAGCTAAAGAAATACAATTAAAGGTTTAAAGCAGCTAGGTACATAATGTTATAAAATACAATATGAACAGAATATTAAGTTCTATTTGATAAGGAACATATACATTGATATTTAAAATGATTTTAATAAAAACTAACTAACTTCGAACGTCGTCACTAGTTTTTCCATATTAACCGATGATAAGAATTGTGCAAGATTTCTGGTCTAAGGTAAGTCAAATGACGAATCAGCATAACTTACGCAGAGAAAAGGAAAGGAACTTGAAACGTCTCTCACGGAGTAATTTAAAAAAATACAAAACTTTTGAAAAATTATAACGCTGATAAAACGACACATTATTTTTTTTTTACATTTTTTGCTCTTCTTCCTGATTGTAAGAGTCTTTTTTAATATAATATATTCGTCAATTTTCGGCTATTTTGGACGCGTATTTGGTTTTCGACAGACAAATTAGTAATACGCGGTTTATTGTGATCGGCGAATTTTTAAAATTATTCTAGAGCGAAAATGAGGGACGCCCGCCTACGCCTCGCGGGTTGATTGCTTGCCCCCCTGCGACTTTTTCCTGGTCCCAAAAATGACGAGGACTATGAAAGAACGGCGTCCCGGCCATAGAAGATAATATAAAGACCGGCTGAATACGAAAAAATGCTTTTCTGAAATATTTTAAGGATTTTAAAAAACGCATGCACAAGTATGTTATTATCTTAGAACAGGCTGAGCCATGTTGCGAGTAGATGGAGAGTATGGCAACCATAGGATGCTCCGTATTCATTATCTAATTCACTAGTTTTATATAGATTATGCAATAAATTTATTTAAAAAAATATAATAACTGATAACTGATGAAATAGTCTCTAGAATGTATGATGTATGCCTGGAGAGAGAATTGGCGATGAACGAAAGTAAGTCAAAAGTGATGGTATTTGAAATGGATAGTGAGGTTACTGACTGCATAATAAATGTAAACAACGAATGTCTCGAGCAAGTAGAAGAATTTGTGTATCTGGGAAGCATGTTTTCAAGAGATGAAAGAGTAGAAAAAGATGTTGAAAGAAAAGTAAATGCGGGCAACAAAATGAACGGAGCACTAAGCACAGTAATTTCTAATAAAAATATGTCAATCGAAGCTAAACTGGCAGTGCACAACGGAGTTTTAGTCCCAACACTTATGTATGGAAGTGAAACATGGAACTGGCAGATGAAGGATGAAAGCCGAGTGAACGCGGTTGAAATGCGATCTCTTAGACGAATGTGTGGGAAATCAATGTATGACAGGGTTACGAATGATGAAATCAGGCGAGAGTGTAAATCTAAGACAAGTATAATTGATAAGATTAAGAAAGGGTCTCTGAGATGGTTTGGTCAAGTAGAACGAATGGACGACGAGAGAATGGTAAAACAAGTATATATGGCAAAAATGAACGGCAACGTTAGACGAGGACGACCAAGGAAGACGTGGCATGATCAGATAAACCAAAATCTTAAGTCTGGTCATGTCAAAGCAGACAGAACCGAAGGGCATGTATGACAAGATGTATGAATGTGGAAGAGGCTAGGATTGTATGCCAGGATAGACGTGTGTGGCGGTCCATTCTCTCTGCCTACCCCTACGGGGAAATGGCGTGATGGTAGTACTAGTAATAGTAATAACTGATTGTGATGAATTTCGAATTCGAAGAGGACAATTTTAATATTGAGGAATAAATAAAGTTTGTTTTTAATTGTACCTTCATAAACTCCGTGTATTTTTTAGTGGTGTTTAGGGTCAAATACTACCTTAATAAGCAAAGAGGCAGCTTTTTGACAAAAATCGTAAAATGAGTTGATTACAAGGTAATGTTCTTCAAGAAAAATCGAACCATTATGTATAGCAGTTAGCAGTAAAAAAAATCAGTACGAAAAACGATATAATGTTTTTTGACGTTTTTTAAGTAATAGTACAATATCCAAGAATGAGATCCATAAGCAAACAATCAGTGTAGACACACAGGTTTTATGCTTTAGAAACAATTGACATACGGTGTTTTTACTTATGGATTGATTACAGTTTTTTTTGATTTGCATAAAATTGATAAATACTAAAAAGTGTCATCTCAAAATATGACTTTTCCAAATAACTGCCTTTTGCTTATGCCAGCAGTATATATATTATTACATAGGTAATATTACCTTTTTTTAAAAGAAAAAATATAAATGCTTTGAGTTTTTTACATTTTAAGACCATTTCCTGAAAGTCGTAAATAACTTGTGCTGGAAAAATGGAAATCGAGTTGTGGTAGAGGGAGATTTGAACCTCGGACCTTTGGCCCGTGAGTCCACAATACTACCACGGGACCACAACCCGGCTTTAAAAAATAAAAAAGTTAAAAAATACTGTATATTTCTTTGACGGAGATGAAAGTCTAGGTAATTTCACACCTAATTATTGATTTAAAAACTTCGTTTTAAAAACATTTAAGTTTGTAAGTTTAAATTCTTGATGGAAGTTTATTGTAATTTATTATAGAAATAAAAGACGAGTTATACTTTAATCCACAAATTTGGAATATCCAGTGACCGGTTTTATCGCTTTCGTTCTTCGTTTTAAGACCACTTGAGTTTATTTTGAAGCACTTCTAGTTTTGAAAAGCTTAGATCCTTCCATCTACAAGTGTAATTATAAAATATTTTCACGGCTTATAATCTGTTTTTGGCTGGTTTGCGTTATCACTTAATACAATTTGTAACATTCACCATTCTGCCTATGTGTAGTAGACTTCCACGTATGCATTTTTAGATTCTGTATTCCTATGCTTGGTTTGTGATGTTACTACGATAAAATCGGCAACCCTAGGCAATTGGCTCTATACCTATTGCTATGCGGTTTTATTGGTATTCAAATTTCAATACACTCAAATGTACCTACGGCGAACTATTAGAGACTTCAGAGAATTTACCGGAAAATCGATAATTCATCCCGTCCGCCAAGTAAAGTGGTTTGTATGAAAGTCAAACATTAATTTTGCTTACTTATTTGCTGATTTATAGCGTAATAATTGTTTTACACATACAAAAGTAGAACACAACGGTGATAAAAGGGAGCTTTACTTTTTTTTAAATTTAAAACGTGTTAAAATACCAATATCTTTTTTGGGTAATCCCGTGTAAGTTAAATAAATATATAATTTGTATTCGTTTCGACGTTTTGGCTACCATTGCAAGAGCCATCTTCAGGGTAATCTGTATGTTTTGTAGAAAAATATGTGTTTATATACTACCGATTCGCACCGTGTCGCAGTCGGCAGTGGGCACATTCCGTGTCATTTTTGTAGTGTAGTGCCGAAAACCATGTTGAGTTTAATTTCCGCCCGTCGGTCGTGTTTGTTCAAGTTATTTGGGTGTCATGTGTTTCAATTGTTTTTTATTTCAAAATCTTTGGTTCGAAGGCAAAATCGTGTCATGTGTCTATAAAGTATTCTGCTATTGCAGATTTTTCAGGGTGCCCAAGTTTACTCGCTTTTTTATGTTCGTCAATTCTTTACTGTGTATATATATATATATATATATATATATAGTTGGATAATTTATATAGCGCCATTTTTGTGAAAATCACCTCAAGGGCGCTGTACAATTAATAAATATCCCAGTACGTCTTGCAGCTACAGAGCGCATGGACGGTTGGGATTCTAGTTCCTCGTTTTCAATTAAGATCAATAAAAAATTATAACAGATAGGAGCTAGATTACAGGACGTCTTGCAGCTACAGAGCGCATAGACAGTTAGAAATTTAGCCCCCATTTACACATTTTAAAAATTGACAAATAAATTTAGTGTATTAATGATACTAAAAAAAATAAAACATAATATGAATAGTAAAAAGGAGTAAGATTACAACACGTCTTGCAGCTACTAAGCGCATACTGTGTGCCCTGTTTGTCCAATGTACACTTTATCACATTCTTGGCAACTCAGGTTATAAACTGCTTCAGTCACCAGGGAGTTCTCGTCTTTCAGGTTTGATAAATGGTCTCTTATTTGTTGAAATAATTTAAATAACTCAAGTTTTCTAAGAAAATCCAAATTATAAGAATTTTGAATAATTTGCCTGCATTTTAAAAATTAGTTTTAATTTTATTATTATTGTTTTTCACCATTAAATGCACCTATATATATTGGCACTGTTCAGTTTTAATCATTCAAAAGTGAAATGATAACGTAGAATTTTCAAGTTATTTCATTTAATATTTTTAATTTAATGTCAAATATCTTCCTAGGTGGGTTTGGTTCTAATTCTAATTCTGAAAGATAGGGGTCAGTACTATATAAGCTCTTGGCGTCACTGCGACCTGTGTAGATATTATATGGTATACATAATTTATTTGAAATACAAAATACAATGCATTATTCGGGTAATCCTTTCGATTCCATTTTACGATTGTATAATGTTGCTTTTTGAATGCATAACTTTGAATTAATAGCTTTCTGATTTTATTGAAGAAAGCATGTACGTCCTACATTCATATACATACTCCCACTATAGAAAATGTAATTCAGAGTAAATTTTTCCTTATTGAATGCCGACTGCCAAGGGATAATGACATCTAATGAATAAATTTATTACGACAAATGTATTTTATTTGTCAGATAAGTCAACGTTTTCTAAAGAGATAGAATTACAATCACCTACTTGTTATCATTTACATATTATTATATCTGTTGAAATATTCTATTTAGCTTATTATGTGAGACTCCACTATTTAAAAATATTTCAGATATATTATTCACAACTTCCCATTCTCACCAACCCAATTTAAATGGCTTATCAGTGGAGATTAAAAAAAAAAAACATAGTTCCTTTTTTTATCTTATACCTACTATTTTTTTATTTTTTTTTCAAGAATTAACGGTACAAGTACCTTTTACATTACATACATACATAAGTATTTACAGTGGAGTATCTAAAGTTTTTTCAATGCTTAGGTACTTAGAAAGAACATAATTAAAATATTGATTCCACACTAAAATGTTTTACAAGTAATTGTTTATAAGCTGGAAATTTCAATAAAAATATGTCACCTAAATCCGAATGTTTATTAATTAATTAATAACTTCGTGTCTAGGTGCGAAGGTTTTCACAGTCACTGTTATCAATTTTTTTTTTTTTGGGTAATACCGTGTGTGTTGGATTTGTTCCGACGTTTCGGCTACCATTTCGAGCCATTAGTCAGTTTACCCTGAAGATGGCTCCTGCAATAGTAGCCGAAACGTCGGAACAAATCTAACACACACGGGATCACCCAAAAAAGAAAAAAAATGAACTTCGTGTCTGTTAAAATTTTTATACATCACCTTGATAAAATCTTAATGGTGTTTAAAATCCATTGCTTCTACAAATAATATTTGGGCAATCTATTGTATTATATTATAATAATTTATTTATTAAGAAACTCATTCAGTCGCTATCTTTTTTATTTAATTAAGTGTGTGTCTTAAATCGACTTATTGCAACTAAGCTTTAGTAACTTTTGCAACTAATGCTGATCTAATAGCTGGGCAGTATTTTCTTACGGTGTTTTATTTCCAAAAGTTAAACGAAGCTATTCTAGGCATCGTTGCCGAGTTAGGCTTTTACTAAAACCTTAAGAAATCATCCAACGAAAACCTTGATGTTGAAATCTTTTCACAAAATTGATCCTTTTAAACCCTCACTACTAAATATAAACGAACTAGGTACTCGGCCGATTTTTGAGCTGTTACAGTTTAAGCAATTACAAATGCCAAACCTTGCAAAAAAACTAATGTCGTATTTAGTGGTCGTTTGTGAAAACTTGAAAGACATCATATGTACCAAATAACAACTGATGAAAATGCTTAGTCAGTATAATTTAATAGACATCCCTTTAGTTATATTTTAATTAAACATAACTAGGTGGTTTCAGCCATGGATAATTTCCGTACTTTCATATTTAGACAGTAAACTAATTCGCCAACATGCAACGTGATATTGTAAACAAGTAATATTTTCTTTTTAATTCGAGACAGCTGAAACTGAAATGGAATATCCATCAGCTTTCAGATATTTGAATGACAGATAATATGTGCGATCTGATCACAAATTTAGTATTGATAAAATCGTGAACGTCAATTCTCTTTAAATATTCACTTTATACTTCGTACATTGTCGCTTCGAGATCAGAATCAATAAAAGAATGGCAAAACTGTTCTATTCACCTGACTTGTAAAAAGGTAAAACCTATTCATACATCATCATCATCATCATCATCATCATCATCATCATCATCATCATCATCATCATCATCATCATCATCATCATCATCATCATCATCATCATCATCATCATCATCATCAGTGGCGCTACAGCCCGCTGTGGGCCCTGGCCTCCTCCAGAATTTGTCTTTATTCGTCCCTGCACCCCGCGGCTCTTCTCCAGTTCGTCAGGCCAATCGCTCTAATGTCACTTTTCACATTATCCAGCCATCTTAATTTTGGTCTGCCTCTGCTTCGTCTGCCTTCCGGAGTGGTATAAAGAATCTTTTTTGGGGTACGATTATCATTCATTCTGCGCACATGGCCCGACCATTGTAATCTTCCTATTTTAATGAATTGTGCAATGCTGGGTTCGCCATACAGTGCCTCTAATTCATAATTAAACCGTCTCCTCCACACTCCATTTTGGTTGATAGCACCAAATATCTTCCTTAATATTTTTCTTTCGAATATTAATACCATATTTTCATCTCTTTTGGTCATAACCCAGCATTCGGCACCATATGTTATGACCGATCTGAGGAGAGTTTTGTAAATAATGGTCTTAGTTTTTCTAGTGATCAATTTGGATCCCAGATGTTTAATCAAGTCATAATAACATATGTTTGCTGCGGATAGCCGTGCTCTAATCTCGGTACTATAATTGTTATCATTAGTCATTTCAGTACCTAAATATTTAAAGGAATTGACATTGTCTATGTGGTGTGACCCAACGTCAATTGTCTGTTGTACAGAGTTTATTTTTTTACTTTCTCGCAAGCATATATTTAGTCTTAGATGTATTTATTGTAATGTCATTTGCAGCCAAGCTTTAAGAAATCATTCATACATCAATCATGATTAAATCAAATTGATTTTTTCATCAAAGTCTGCGCCAATTGCATAAGTAATCAAACCCGGCGCAAAAGTTGGTACTAACGAAAGTGGCAGTTTTTGTCATGAATGAGATCATTATGTATGCATTGTAATTTATCAATTATGATGTAACTTCCATCAAGCACGTAGATTTCTCACGACAGAGGCGTGCATGCGTCTTTTAGTACTCACCTGTAAGTGTACTATAGTGTGTCATTTATCTTATGCGGGTCTAAGATCAATGTTATGGGTTTCATATGATTACAATCTCCTCTACGGAATTAATTTGATCCTTGTCAATTTCTCTACAGAATATCTTTCGATCGGATTGGTTCCGCTTAACAAGCGCTGTCCAGAAACGGGTGATACCGAATTTTGGGGATTGCGTACATATTATGTTCATTGGAAAATGTGAAAGTAAAACGAGGAGAAAAATATTGTAACAATGCAAAAATGTCACTGGCATTTCGCAAGATGAAAAAAAGAAACTGCGTTTAAATGTCCGAGCGTTTGAATGTTGTATTTTTTTAAAAATCGTATCATACATCGAATACGTTCAATTTCATCCAATCATTCGCAATCAATATCCAACTAGCAGCTGCCATCACGAATAAAAAAGATGTTACTTTTTTTTAATGTCATCATAAAATGGAAAATTATGTTCTCGGTCAAACCGATGCTAAAAATATGTAATAATTTCTTATACCTCGTATAGTGGCCATTACTATTTTTATTTGTTTTCTTTTTGGAAGGTATTCGGTTTAGTACCATGTCATGTGTATTCTAATCTTATAACCCATGTATATACTGTGCCAAAAATTATCATTAGTAAATATTGTTTGTCGTTCGACAAGTCTACCTGCGTTTACTCGATTTACACAAATTAATTTTTCATAAATTATTCGCAAGTTTGCTCCACGTTTTATGTAATCCGGCGAAGCGTAGTAATAAGTATTCTAACTATGTTATGCTTGTTTTTACGATGACCTAGAAGTAACTTGAACCTTGTTTATCGTGCATAGTAGTACGTAACACCACCTGATGAACACCACAATATAGAGGCGTAAAGAGATTTAGACAGATTTGATTTATTGTTATTTCCAGTAGCTAGTTAATTTCTTCTCTAAGTATTTTACGCTTTCACTTTTGTTGCTTAAAATAATTATTATGATTTTTTGACCAAATTTGGATATCTTTTCATTACTTACAAAGTCATTAAGTGGTATTTTCGCATATTGTATAATAATTACTTATGGAATCCCTTCATCATTACCCAAACTCTGAAAAGATTTTCAACAATTCGTATTACAGTACAATTCTATTCAGTTTTTTAAGCACCTTTGTCGTGATGTATTTAAATTGTCCATTCATACAGCTCGGCTATTATTGTACCTCTAGGATGAAACCATCCAATTGGTTTAATTTTGTCCTTGGTGACTTGTGGTTTGTGGTCACTGCCGCGCCTTGCCAAAATTAAATTCGCCCACGCCGTAACATGCTCATCATTACTGATACTTTCTCAAATTTATTTTATTTTATTTTATTTTATTTTATTTTATTTTATTTTATTTTATTTTATTTTATTTTATTTTATTTTATTTTATTTTATTTTATTTTATTTTATTTTATTTTATTTTATTTTATTTTATTTTATTTTATTTTATTTTATTTTATTTTATTTTATTTTATTTTATTTTATTTTATTTTATTTTATTTGGGATTTTTACAGCTATTACATAAACAAAATAAATAGAAAAATATTAACAATGCTAAAGCCAATTAAAAAAATCCACTGTAAATATAATGACACATAATATTTTTATTTTATTTTATTTTTACACCACAACAGGCCAGGAGGCCCAATTGTAATTGGGCCTCCTGGCCTGTTGTGGTGCAAACAAAATATATTAAATATATTACAGTGGTGAATTACATCACAGAACACCCAGGCTTGGGAAAAATCACATTTAATTTTTGTGTTCTCACTGGGAATCGAACCCGGAACCTTCCGTCTGTGAGTCAAGCGTCTTAACCACTACACCACGGAGGCCGCCATTAAGAGGCCGACATAATATATAAGAAAAGAAGTTTCGTAATTGTATTTGTGTGACATTTGTATTCATGTGTATGTGAATGTGTGTATGCGTGAATGAATGAGGGAGAGGATACATGTGCGTGTGGGAACGAATGAGGGAGAGGGTGCGTGTGTGTGGGTGCGTAAGTATAAAAAAATAACTGTTTTAAACTTGTAATTGTATTAAAAATGGTACAAGAAAGAGCTTAGTACACAAATTGAGAGTTTTTGTTATTGAAATATGTTTATCATAACTTGGCGGCTTCCGTGGTGTAGTGGTTAAGACGTTTAGCCCGCGCACAGAAGGTTCCGGGTTCGATTCTTGGTGAGAACACAAAAAAATAAATGGGAGTTTTTTCAAGCCTGGGTTTTCTATAATTCACCACTTCAGTTGGGCCTCCCGACCTATTGTAGTGCAAAACGAAAGAGATACTAAATTTCAAATTTTAATTTTATTTAAATTGATTTCAACAGAGTGGGAAAACATTTTTGAGAAGGGAATATGGAAGTCTAGGTATTTACAGGGCTTATGACCTGTCATTGGCTGGTTTAAGTGGCCACTTTACTTACTGTGTAACATTCACCATTCTGCCCATGTTTGAACATCCACATTTCCTCAACTTTTCCATCTGTTTACTTTTGTGAAGTAAAAGAGCTGAAACCTTTATCACGTGGAGACGTGAAACCTTTATCCAGCTAGTCTGCGAGCATTTGGACATACTCAAACATTGTTTAAATTTTATTGTAAATTTGTGCTGAAATTATGGTTCAAAAAAGCAGATTTAAATAGCTAATTTTTTCAATAAATACCATATAATTTTATTATAACTATCTCATTTTTATTGTCAAAAAAATGTGTTCCTAATATAAAAGCACTCATTTTTTTATTTTTTATTTTTGATGTGCATCGTATTCTTCCAGTATCCTTTATTTAAATTTTAAATAAAATGTATACCCACACACAGGGCATGCATTTGAGGGATTTTTTTTGTGTTTATGTAATAGCTTTTTTTTACATTTCTAACTTATGTACATACCTATTGTAAAATTCAAAAAAATATATAATAAATAAAAATATTTTAGAATTCGAAAAAATTAGTAAATATTGTTTATTATTTTAGTTAAAGTATTTTTTATACGCAGGATGGTCCAAATTAAGACCATTGATCGAAAGTGACATATCTTAAGTTCGGAGTTAACACCAAACTTTATATTCCTTTCATGATAGGGTAAAGCAGTAACTAGTAACCCCCACACATGTCAAACACGTTTTTTGTTGATCTTCTGAATAGAAATGTATTTCCTACCACCTAGAGCCGAATTACGGCGTGGGCCAAATATTTTTTTGGGAATAAGGAAAGCTTTAAAATACTCAATATTCAATATCGTATTTTTTACATTTTTCTTGATTTCTTACCCGTATTCCTAACCTAATGGTGCAGTGCATCTTGATAATTTATTTCATGAAAACTAGTTTCTAATTAACCTTTTATAGGACGCCCAGAACAAAGTGGTTCGTACGAGTACACATACCACCAAAATTAAGGTCTATGTTGCCACAATAATTTTGTAAAAATAATACGTCATAATTAAACGTTCACTAGTATATCAAACTACCACTCAGATTTTCAAATGCAATTTGTTTAATATCTTTAATTTCAGTTAGTTTTTATCCAACAGACCAAAACACAAATCTGCAGAAACAGAGCTTTAAAGTTTTTTTTTACGAAATAGGCATAAATAATGAAATTCGATAAAAAAAACCTTAAAACCATTTTTTAAAATATTTTTTTATTAAAATATAAGACTTTCTCAGAACTCCTGTGCACTTAACTCAATTTCGTTTAAAATGGTCTGTTGGACAAACGAACTAAAGCGACGATATTTTAATAGAGATGGAGAACATTTTAGAGAAAAGATATAGAATTCTAGGCATCTAAGGGGCGTATGACCTGTCATTGGCTGGTTTATGTGACCACTTTACACACTGTGTAACATTCACCATACTACCTACATTTGAACATCTATATTCTTTCGATTCTTCCATCTGTTGACGTTTGTGAATATAAAGAGTGAAGCTTCATTGATGTGGGGAGATTTATCTGATTAAATTATTTCACCCACTAGGCAACGCCTGAATTTTTTTCTTTTTTTTTCTTTTTTAGACCAGGTGGATTTATCAACAATATGCATGGTTTCAAGACCGCTTATCTCAGCCTTATGCAATGTACGGATCTCGACATTTGTGCATGTATCGTGCATAGTTTTACCACACATTCGCCGGAGAGACCGTATTTCAACAGCATTCTGCCTACTTTCATCCCCGTTTTTCCAAGTCCATACTTCGCTCCTTTACACCAAGGTCGGCACCAGTGCTGCATTGTGAACTGCTAATTTTTTTACTTCACTTGTGTCACGTTCCATAATAAACGATCCCGGCTTTTGTTTTTCTTAAAAATTGCGTATCTGCGCTTATTTTTTTAGCGGCTTATTGGGTTCTTGGCCCTGGGTTTAAATCTCAATCCATTCCTGCTCCTATCGACCCATGTCGCTAAGATTAGCTTACCGGGGAAGTAAGAGTAAGATGACTCATTGCTCCAACTCGGCTTGCAGCTTCTCGCGTCCCGCGGGAGTGTCTTGAACTCGGCAAACATGTGCGTGACAGACTGTTTAGTTTCTCCCGAAGCGACACATCTGAAACCCACGTTTATTTCTGTTCCCCGTCCTACGATGTTTACGCGTTTGACATTCTCCTTTTTGTAATTGTCTCCTGGTTTAATTCCTCCGACTTTCTGGGTGTCGAAGAGATTTACGGCCCGCCAACCATCACCGTTAACGTTAAGAGATTTTGCTCCCAAACATTATTCAACCGAGTTCAACAAGACAAATAGTAATGATTAACGTATAAATATAAATAATAATTTTTTTTAGTAATCGTGGTAAGCACATTTATCCACCGCTACTGTTTATGAGGTCCCACTTCTGATTTTCGGCGAGATCAACATTCAAAATGTATTCAAATAATTTTTACAATTTTTCATATTTTACATTGGATCCGAAAAGGTAAACTTTGTATTTTGTAATTTTTACACCACTCAATGTTTTGTGATACAATTTACCTAATCACTTCTTCACAATGTTTTACACAATCATACTTCGCCTGTTTATCTGAGAGAGCTCTTCCAACCTCTATCACGGCATGGGCTAACTCACTCTTCGTTTTAGTGACGAGAGAACCCTTTCAATACCCATTCACCACTCTATTTTTTTTGCCTCCTCTTTTACAGTAGGAGCTGCTCGATTATGAGATAATCCATCCACCAATGTCTTCTTTATTGACATTCAAATCACGTATGTAATGTCACTTCCTGAATATTTTAGTTTTTTCTTTCTCCTCCTAATTTCCTTCCATTTTTACATCTCCCTCTCTTCATAGTATAGTGTAGATATTTAATGAATTTTTATTTCTTAAAAATATTTATTTTCATCAATATTTTGTTCTATGATGAAATTATTAATGTACCGACAATATGTTCATATACCACTGATTTTCTCAAATTGAACGGTTTTGGGTAGGTAGGAAGAAATTGCCTTAAGGCAATATGTATATGTATATAAAGCGTTTAAATAAAATAAATAAATGTATAACACCACAGACCATCGAGGCTTGAAAAAATCACATTCATTTTTTGCGTTCACATCTAAATCGAACCCGGGACCTTCCGTGCGTAGGTCAAGCGTTTTAGCCACGATACCACGGAGGGCGCTAATCTCGACTTAATAATCTAACTATAATACTAAGATAATCTGTTAAATAAGAATTAATTCCAAGAGAGCATGCAAAGCTTAACGAGCTACCTTACTACCAATAAATCACTCATAATAATCTTCAACTTAACAAATTACTTATGACTTGTATGGCGACATGAATTTTTATTGGCTGTCGCTATATATTAATTAATACTTTCCTTTTTTGGTTACTATAAGATTTCAATTGAAATGTTATGTTAATAAGATAGAAGAGAAAAATAGATAAATTATGTTCAATTATAATTCCAAAATAACATATTTATCACTTCTGAAAATTTCATTAAAGGCAACATTTTTATTACGAATACAGACATCCGCATATCAGTTTCACTTTGTAACCCGTTTAAAATTTTTGTACTGATTTAGAGCGGCTCGGATGGAAATTTCATGTTTCACCTTTGTACATATTAAATTTAAACCTTAAATTCTTGCAATTAAGCACTTTGGTCGGTATGCATGTTGGGTTTCTCCACACGCTCTCTGGTGCCTTCTCAGTCCGCGATACCAAATTATATCTCAGCCCAATCCCGATACCAACCTTGGCGAGTTGCTGCTATTTCTGTACCGAATTCCTTCAATTCTTGTTAGTCTCTTCTCTGCACCGACCTCATCCTCTGTAGATCTCGTGTATTCATTTCCGGTGGACGAGAGCAAGATAATTATAATGTCTTTCAGCGTTTGAATAATAATGAAGATTTAGTATTTACATTGTCCAATTTTCGGTGAACCTACAATAATTTCGCCGTGTTCATATATTTTGTTTACAATTCATTATTATTTATTTATCAATTTACTGGTAACTTGTAATCTTTCTTCATTTTCCACATCCGCTACTAAGTGGAGCATGTGGACAACACTGGAGGTCTCCAGGAGACTCTATCGCTAATCAGCACTCTCTTGTAGAGAGGTTTTATGCTGTAATTATTATTTTTTATTGAATATACGTTAGCCAACTTAATTGGTTTTAATCCTTATCAAGATATAATATAGAAATTTGTTATACCTCACTTTATATCTATCGATCGTACGTATTTATGACAGTTATCTTAAATTATCTACCAAGTAAAAGCCAGTTTTTCGTATGAAAAATTCAGTATTCATAAAATTATTTTTTTTGAAACCTCTTCAAATACAGGTTACTTAAGAAGATATATGAAATTTTTGTACACATTTACATATTTTCTTACGAAAAATTCTATTTTACTTTATTTGTGTAGATTAGTCAATTCATCACACGACTTGGAATTTTTTGGGATAGATCTTCCGGCATTTCGTAGATCTCTTCGCGTCTAAACAGTGTGAGATGAAGTTGGATAGACATGGTTTAGCTCAAAGTTTTAAGTCTTTCGTTTTTTTAAATATATTGTATACAATTATTGTTTTGCCCTTGTTTGTCTTTGCTGAACAAAAAGAACATAATAGTTTTATGTTCTTTTTGTTCAGTTTCTTGCATTTATGTTTCTTCATGTAACTGTTGTAATTGGCTTAGGCCGTATATATTATAAATAAATAAAGATTTGAAGATAACTCAGTTGACTTCCCTTTGTAATCGGGACCAAGGTGTCGTTTAGTTATCATTACATACATTCGCGAGGAAATTTTTCAGTAAAATCTTTATTGATATCACGTTTGTAAATGCATAAAGCGTGAAGCTCACAATACACAGCTACCAACTTTTAAAATATAGAATGCCACATTAGAGCTTATCATTTTAGTACCTCTCTTTCTAAACTTTCGGTGAGATTACACCATGTGATGGTACTAACGTAAGATGAGAATATAAATATTATTTTTTATTAGCTTTCCCAACGTTTCAGCATTCCGGGAAACCTATTAGATATTGCTGTCCACATGTATATAATCGTCTATTCTTCTTTAATAATTCCCTTCTTTCATATTTTGACTCGACACTTCCTCTTAATCCCCGGCATATCTTTAGTTCTTGTAGCTGCATTTTAATGCACTCACAGCACAACACATACAGTGATATATGTAACTTATCATTTTTAATTTGTCATTTTGTCACACTCGTATTTGTCTCAGTATAAATATATCCATAACCCTCCCGGAAACGCTCTTTGATGTTGATTACATTTTCTTATACGTTTTTTTTGCTACGCCATGTTTGATTCAGATTTGTATTTCTTTTCTTTATTCTCTGAAAAACACGAGATACTCACCACTTGTATATTGTTCTTATCTGTTGTTGTGTGTTTTTGCATATCTTTTCTAACTTATTGTTACTCGTCTATCAATGTAAGTTTATATAGTATTTCAACTAGCCATTTGTTAATTGTTTCAGTAAATTATCTCCGTTTAAATTTTATTGCTCTACACTACAGGAGATACAGTGTAAAATTTACAAATTACTGTAGTTCCTCGTAACGTGCGAATGCCTTAATACTAATTACTGTTCTTGCACTAAATCGCTTTCTTGCCTCACATTTCCTACATTAGCTGAGATGGGAGTTCTCTGTTATTAATGAGTTCGCTGGATCTTGAAATGGATTGTATTTTACTGCAGGTTTCTCTAGGTCAAAACTGGCGAACTTCATTAAAACACGGCGAAGCAAATTGCGCTAGGAAAATCCTACGTATGGTAAATTTAAATACGTTGTTTATTTTCTGTAACAGTACTTCCCGGTGCTTTCTAATATCCACACTTTATGATGGCTACAGCCATAATAAAATATCAAATCCTTAAATCAATGGTTTAGATACATTTGGTCTGTTTTTTAGAATAAAGTTTAAGTATTAATAGCACCTAATATATTGTTTCTTCTGTTCGTTTTTGTCCAACACACTAAAACACAAATCTGCAGAAATAAAGCTTTAAATTTGGTAATGTATCCAAAATAAAACAAGTTTATTGGATTATAATTCTACTTTATTTTTATAAAATATGCAAGAGGGTATATTGTGACGCGTTTCGTCTCGTTAGGACATTTTCAAACAAACTAACTTAAATATTTCCAATGTTTCCTTATATACTAAAAATAATTGCTGTTTTATGTTTGTCGATTCCTATACAAGCCAAAATAAGTAGAGTAATTAAAAATCAATTAGGGTATACTGAGTATATTTTAGAGGAATATTTTGGTTATATTGAGGAAAACCTTCCATTATTTAAAAATATTTGTAAGGTATGACTTTAAAATGAATATAATATATATGTAAATATTAATTTCATTTATACAGGTTTATTTTGAAAAATATTGTTGAAACTCTACATTGTTGTTTTATACAGGTTTAATTACATAATCATTTGAATAAATCCGTAGCACGTGACAACAAAATAAATTATTTTAATTAAATTACAAATTTAAAAGCTTCAATTAAATTAACTTAACAATAGAATCACCATGTAAAGCGCCCTTGAGGTATTTTATTACGAAAATGGCGCTATATAAGTTATTCATAATAAATAAATAACTAAGATTTATATTCAATGTCAACTAATGTAAAAATACATTCAGATTTTATAATATTATTTAATTTTAATTTAATTGATTGGGAACATAAGCAATATACCCTTTGTATATTTTATAAAAATAAAGTAGAATTATAATCCAATAAACTTGTTTTATTTTGGATACATTACCAAATTTAATAAGGAATGCTACCAATTGTCTGCATACACAATAAATAAAGCTTTAAAGTTTTTTTAAAAATGGGCATAAATAATGACCACAACTTAAGACAAATTCTTTTAAAAAACCCTTCATCAGTTTTTAACAAATATTTTTTCAATTTTAATTTTATAAAGGCTTTCTTAAAACTTCTGTGTACCTAACTCAATTTCGTCAAAATTGGTCTGCTGGACAAAAACGAACTGAAGCGATGATATGCTCATAAGTTTGAATAATCATTACTCTAAATCTACAGAATTTACAACCGCATACAAGTTTTCTAATTGTCTTTTAATTTCCCAACAATTTCGATAAAATTAAGTCAAAAAGGTTTATTTCGATTGCGGTCAAGCAAAACAATATTTTTCATCGTAGAAACAGAATTGTTGCAGCTTTATTTTGAAAGTCTGTAGTGGTTCCTGACGCAGGAGTCCAAATATTATATTTTTTAATTTATTTTATGCAGGTATTGCAACGCGAGGTGACTTGGCATGGTCGCATTGTGAGTTCCGTGGTCCGTCTTTGCCGCTTGGGTCCTGCTGAAGCTGTAGCTGGTGGACTAGAGAGACGTTGGCATCACCTATACCTTCGCGCTCTCGAATGGCAGTGTCACTTGGAATCTTGTCTCTCGAGGATCGATACTGAGGTGAGTTTCTTTATCAGCATTTTTACATACTCTCTTTTTAATGTCATTTTTTTATTATTTTCTCGTCGATTTCGAAGTTTGGAGTTTTCGAACAGAACAATTTTTGTATTAAGCGTATGTGAGATTCTTATTATTTATGTGACATGTTTTTTACCATGTCATAATTTAAAGGGTTCATCATCTTAACTCTTTTGTTTTCCTGACGGTCAATATGCTTTATCATTTTGCCTCTTTGCATCTTGTCTTCATTGGACTCTCCTGAAACATTGCTTTTGCGTAATATTTCCTCCAGCTCTTTCGAAGACTCTATTCAATGTAATTCTGGTAAAAGCAATTTAGAATCGGGTTGTGGTTCCGTGGCCAGTGTTGCGGACTCACGGATCAGAGGTCCGAGGTCCGAACACCACTCTACCCCAACTTGATTTCCATTTTCTAATATTGAATTAATTACAACTCGTTAAAAATGGCCACCAAAATTGAAATATTTGGGCAAATTATAAGAACGAAAATATTTCTTTTAATAAAAAAAAAAAAATCAACCCATCAGTTGCGCATTTATCAATTTATTCACTTCTTTTGCATTTGTTGATTATTTGTTTATTTTTGTGTTTATGTCCTCTCATTAAAAATATTTTGTGATCCAGCATTCACAATAATATTTTTTCATTAAATGGTTGTTACGACCATTGAGATATTACATATAGAGATAACATTCCATACAAAAGAGGGAGCAAGTATCGTCACGTCATATCACGTCGACTTTGACAAGTAAAACAAGTAGTACAGTAAAAAGCACGGACTGTTTACATCGGTCTACGGTAAGTTCTATTCAGTATGTCGCTCCCTTCCGCATACGCGTCACCTTTGTTTGTCGTTTCACTATACGCCCCACTAACTGAGCAG
This sequence comes from Micrasema longulum, assembly GCF_059751315.1. Taxonomy (NCBI): domain Eukaryota; kingdom Metazoa; phylum Arthropoda; class Insecta; order Trichoptera; family Brachycentridae; genus Micrasema; species Micrasema longulum. Next base: position 731,105 of record NW_028278815.1, read on the forward strand.
GACAGATACAGGATATAGCTTACGACTAATAAATTCTAGTAACATAATAAAACGTTTTTAACACTAAAATAGCTATTTTAAATAAGTATTGAGTAAGATAAAAACATTACTTACCGGTGAAAGGTTATACCATCGCTTTTTCTATCTTTTCCAGATCGATTTGTGGAGTATCTTAGCGTTAAATTATAGGCATTTTAGTAATTGCGAGGAGACAAAAGTTCAAAAGTAGCCGGGGTCTGCTCGCAACAGACTAAAGTCCGTTCTATCAAACATATGCCAATCGGCCGCAGGTTGAAGGACCATATTTTGAACGCTCATGTTTACTTTAGTTGTATACCTCAATGGTTACGACTAATACTTCCATTGTTAACGAGTTCGTGATTATTTTCAATTCTAAATTGTATTGCGCTTTTATGAAACGCTTAGGTAACAATTATTGTACTATTTATCTCATTCAATCATATTACTAAACATTTTTCACACGTACTATGATACAGAATCGTTTATAAGAGGTTTGGTTATTTATTCTACATTTGTTCTATTTCTGCCTCTAATTCAAGAATTAATTAATGATCGCGTGATAACATGAATCCAGTGTGAACTGAGTAGTTTTATTTTTAATATACTAACACATCATCATTCCCTTTCCGCACCTAATGCATAGGGCACTGCATTGGTACACCAATCGCAGAATATCTTGATCTTTTTTTTTGTTACATAAATATAAGATGATCAGTCTTACGCTTCAGATGCCAGTCCAGGGACTATGAAAGATTCCTAGTGCAAAAGCACATTTTTAAATTAATGTCATGTTAAAACCGTGTCGGGAATCGTAAGCTAATGCGCTGACCACTGCACCATGGGCCGACAAATATGCTAACACACTTTTATCATATTACAACAGAGATTAAAAACATTTAACAGAAGCGAATATGGAAGTCAAAAAATTCACAGGGCTTATGACCTGTCATTGGCTGGTATTTTGAATTTTATGACGTGCTGCTTAGCCACAATGGTGCTGTAGGAAGTCGCAGTTTTTCACTAGCCAGTTAAATATGGCGAAATCCGTGAAAGGATCAGAAAAAGAAGATCACCCTCAAGCTCTCCATCAACTGCATACACCCAGCCGAAAATAGCATTTTCGACGTCGGCGTCGCCAACTTCAAGAAATACTTGAAGGAGCGCATAAAGATCAATGGAAAAACGAACTACTTCGACAGCCACAAGTGGCCACTTTACACACTGTGTAACATTCCATGTGTTTAAACGTCTTTATTTCTTCAATTCTTTCAGCTATTGATTTTTGTAAAGTGGACGAGCTGAAACCTTAATGATTTCACCTACATACTAGGCAACGCAACGCTGGAAAATATTTTTCAATTATGATAATTCTTTGACCGGTTGATTTAATCAACAATATTTTAAGTTTCTCCAATTGTTTGTACATTTGAACAAACCCAAATATTATTCAATAACAGTCAATAATACATATTACCTAAAATTTCCTGTGCCTTTATTTATCCCTAAAGTTAAATCGTATTACGCTTATGTGGTTTCCGTACGAGGATTAACGGTGACACGTTTTCGTATTTCTGTATATCTTCCTATCTTTTTAATTTAAACAAAAACTCCAAGAAACGAGGTTGATTCTGGATTTAACCAAATTATAAATTTCGCACGTATTTTTTGCGTGTTTCTAATTAAATAAAGATGTTTTTATTTTTACGGGTAGCCCCTCATTGGTCATCATCATCAGTGCTAATAGAGCGAAGCAATGAATAAAAAAAATCCTCAAAAATTCACACGTTTCTTAATTCGTCTTCGTTAGACGTGGAATTAAGTATTACCGATTGTTCTAATATATTTTTTGTTTTAATAAAAAAAAATCTGATTATTTTAATATCTCGTCACAACTCGTTTTTCTTACTATTTTGTTTTGGCTCAATTTATTTCATTTGCTCTAAATCGTAGTATTCGTTTGCCAGTTTTTAGTTATCGTCTTACACCATGCTCCATGTCACAATATTTTGCTAACACGCGTTCGTCGGCCCTTCTCTAGACAATGCAGTTTGATAACTTTTGACTCAATTCATTGTTTCTCTCACATCTTAAAAAAAAAATTTAACTTAGCATTTTTCATTTTTCAATAATTCGTATTTATAAAACAAAATTATGGAACCTATTTTTTTGGAGGTATATCAAATAAAGCGATTTTTAAAAATATTTTTTTAAATTATTTTTTTATCAATAAAATATGTCGTAGATATTATACTCCCAAGAGTTATAAAAAAAAATCATTTGAGACCGTACATAAAAAGAAAACATTGTTGTCACAAGACATAATATCATTCATAGTTAGTACATCCAAAATAGTAAGAACATAATATAAGAAACATAAAACACAGTACTTGACACCATCTAAATAAATTACATAAATAAATATCACTATCAAAAAGATTCAAGTATTTTTTTTTAATTGCGACACTTTTGGATTTGCTATTCGACTTTTCGTGTTTTAGCTCATCGGACAGTTTATTAAATTTGGAATGGCCAATATTTTCCAGAGACCTTTTGCCGAACTTCGTTGAGAGAAACTTCGATTTCAGAAACGTTTGTTTTCAACAATTTGAATGCTACATTATGCCTAGTAGTATAAAAAAAAATTGATATTTTTTTATTATTAGGTTTTTTGACTGTTGGTTTTAAAAGAATCGATCGTTAATTTTGGTTTGAAATACAAAATAAATCACTTAACTTTTGTTCGCAATAGCTGCGTGCATGACATCACGATACATTGTCAAGATAGTTAATTCATTATGAATGTTGTTGACCCAGATATTTTAGTTTTCTGCTATTTCCTGGGATCTTAGCTAGGCTTCGCTACTTTCGGGGCATCGCTGAATTAGCCACACTAATTAGTTGTCTGCATTCGTCACTCACACGACAGCCATAAATAAAAATAAGCACGGCCTTTCCACGCTTCGGTTGGCCAAACTGCCGACATAGCCAACATGGTGACGGAAAAAGGTAAAGAAAATGACGCGGTGCCGTGACATTGACATTGGTTACGACCTCTTGGCTAAAGTCCGATTCATAATACCTAAGTTTTGCACACTTTAATATAAATTGCTCTTAGACAGCCTTTATCAGAAACGTTAATGCACACCCGGATAAATGATTTGTATGTTTCTTTTGTTCGCTAAATAGATTGTCGTTGGATTTGTAGTTCCGGGTAACTGACCTCTGCGCCCTCTACTGCCACTTCGTGTATTCTGTCACAACTTATTTTTGACACCATAAATAATTGTTTTGTACTTTTAAAATAAATATTTTAATTCTTAAGAATTTTTTATTAAAAGAATAATAATTATTATAATCATAGTTTATTAACAAAATAACAATTACTTTAAATACTACATACACACTTTGGTAATAGATTTCTCTGGATCATGTCTAGTCTGCTTAACTAGGTACAATCTGTTTTAAGGCAGACATTTTGATGCAAAAATAAACAATAACATTACTTTCTACTAGTTGATTTACCATACAGTTAAACAATATTAATTTATACCATTTATTATTCAAGAATGTATTTTGAGTAAATTTTCCGATTTTTCTCGACCTAGTAGAGCTAAACCCAGTAACCAATTTTTTACATTTTTTAAAAATTAAATCCGGGTCATGGTTTCACAATGTTCGGGTAACATATTAAATATTTTGGGGCCCAGAAACCTGAAATTTCTTTGCCCGAATTCAGAGTTTGTGATAGACCCCACGATCCATCCTCTAGTTTGACTTCCGGTAGTCTGGGAGTGTTCCTTTTCGGATTTGGTAGAATAATTTGCTCTCACAAACATTATTATTCTAAAAATATATAATTGCCTTATATCTAAGATCACACATTCCTCAAATAACTTGATGCTGGGGTACCTGAAGGGCTTTTTAATGAATCTAAACGTTAAAAATAAGTTTGGAGAACCAAAAGATTATATCCCATTTGTCATAAGATATGAAATTTGATGGTCTCGTGTTATTATTTTTGACCTGCCGCGACAGTGAAATTAACGTAACCTAGCTGTCCTTGTAACAGTTATGCCACTTTAAATTACCTTCGTTTTTGAAAATATCTGGTTTCATTTTATTGCTTTGAACCTCTGACCGCATAATTAGCCCTGGGTGGGGCTTATAGCTTATCAACCGCCGCGCCCTCTAACCGCAAACTTATCCGAGAATATTATGTTTAGCAATTTTCGCTTTACGAAAAAAGCTGCTTATAAACAAATATTATAAATATTTAATATCTATCTGTCTCACTAAATATTTTTTTTTTAAATTTGCTCTACCGGTGACTATTGAATAATTTCATTTTATAACAATAGACATGTTATATGTATATGAACTTTTATTTAAATAAATGTTATTAAATATTAGTATATAAGCACTTACCGACTTTTCTATGCCTACCGGTTTCGAGACGTACCCGTTTCTTCTTCAGGACACCAATTAAACCGACATGCAAACCAACATGCAAAACCCACTATACACCTTCACCATAGTTGTTGCACAAAAATATAAACCAACACGACATGCATTTTAATAAGCACATGTTACACGTTTGAAAATATAGGTCACATATCTCAATTCGTTAACATTTTTTTCAATATGATTAGTCCATTTAAGTTGACGGTAGCGAAGCGACTGATCATCATATCTTCATCAGTGTAGCAATGCAAAGCTCTTAATGCGTCGTTAGGTGCATTTTAGGATAAACATGTAAAGGGGTAAGAATAGTCAACAAAAATAAAAATTCCTCCGTCATCTTCTAGCACAGGGTAAACATTAAGCATTGCTCTCTGCACCTAAAATTGTGATGATCATTTCGTGCCCGATTCCAGCGTGAGTGATTCATGTGGATTTATTTACGCTTTCGCTTTTGAAAATAGATGCGAGCAAATACTACTCAGTGATGCATCAGCTAGAACTTGGGATATGGAGCAGGAATGCGGAACTTAGCACGACCAATGGAGGAGAAAATAGTTTTCATATCACAATCAAGCTAATATCCACTGCATTAATACGATACTTCGGACGAATTCAGGATATGTATCTGATATTGGGATATTTTAGAAACCATACCAAATAAACAGAATCTACACCAGACCCTTCGGATTTACGTTAAATTGATTATCGATATAGTTTACTCGAATTTCATTTGAAAAAACCTTTAAAATTAATGTAATATTTCGTTTTTTAGTATGTTAAAGATGTTTAAGAATCCACCCGAAGTGGCTTTGTAAATAGCAGACATGTCGGATGGAGATACCTAACGCGTTATCCACCCCATCAATATTTAAAACTACGCAAATCCTTTTATTAAACATTTATAGCGTAGTCATACTTCAATGACAACGAGAATGTTTATGATGAGTGACGTTAGCAGGCGCTATTCAGGGGCGACTTTGTGGCGTTACGAAATTGAACAGTGCCTATCAATAACGAGCGCCCGAATGATTCCGAAACATCCCGAGCTGGAGACGTATTTCCGAGTGATACCGAAGCAGTCCGAATGGAAAACGCGTCGGATATTTACGAATATGCTGCCTGGGCCTGGATTTGCAATGATCTCGATGTGATATTTACACACTACATGGCGAAAAAAACGAATTTCAACAGTTCATACTTGTAACATTTCTCCTTTAACGAATTGAAAGACAACATGTAATTATTATTCTTAACAATTTCAATCATATTTCTCACCGTTTTGTTGTGTAAGATTCAACGCTCCTTCTTTTTGGACTACTTTTGAAAATCTATAAATTCGTTATTTGTATTTGAATTTCGTCAGAAGCTATTCTGCCGAATCACCGTTTCAATTATGTTTTGCTGCTTCTCTCGCTGCTTTTGCCGTGATGCCAATTCAATTACCATTCTTATCCCAGCTCTTCGAATGCAGTCCAATAACTCGATTTAATCAGACCGCTTGTGCGTTTTATTTCAACGCCTCTAATAACAGACTACAAGACATTACCTAAAGTTCAAATCGAAATGCTACAAGATGTAATTTCAAACAATCTCTGATCCGTAGATAAAATAATGTTGATAGAATCTCACCTACACTTTTTTTGGTATATCAATCGCCAGTTTTTGTTTCCGCAAAAAATATTACGTGGGTTTTTGGTTTCAAGTTTCTAGTGTCGATACTCTATAATGGCTCGGATCGAATTATTTATCGGACGGTGTAATGTTTCGGCTATTCCATTTTAACCACATTGTATCATTATTGTTCATCGCCCTGAATCCCAGAGGTAACAAACTGTCATTGCATGAAAATTTGCACTCGTATCAATTGCGGAACTAACTGTAAAAAATCTGATAGCTTAAAGCTTTTTGGCTGGTAACGTGTAGAAAGTCTTGCAGGTTGATTTAAGATAGGCATGCACAAAGAATTCCAAATTCACGAGTACCGATGAGGATCATGACTGGATATCCAGAGGATAAAATAAGATTTAGATCTCCAAGGCTGAGGTGGAAAGATGACGTAAAAAACGATGCAGCACAGCTTCTACAGGTTGGAAATTGGAAAACGGAGAAACTAAAAGACAAGATAATTTATGCAGAAACGAAAACTGGTACACATATTTTCAACTGTCCCTCAGCTTAGCGGTGTGTTTTATATCTTTTGGAAGATATTAGAATAGCCGTGGAGAGATTCTGCTACTTTGCAGGGAATTTTTCCGCTTAAAATTTTTTTTGTGTTTTTTTTTCGGTTTTGTTTTTCACGACTTAATGTGATTCAAACAAATAACAATAATGATTTATCATAATATTTAGTCACTCTTATATTTCAATTACGTTTTTTAAATTATTGCGTAAGTGATATACTACTCTGAATAAACGAAATACAAATGAAAGGGAAATATTTTATAAGAATTGTAAAATTTATTTATTTACATAAATAAGCTTACTGTACATTATTTGAGACATAAGTCCCAACTCCATGGGACTAAAAGTCCTGTGTTGAGATGGGATGAGCAATTAGTTGACACAAACACACGAGTATATCACCACTTATATAGGATCAGAAACATAAAAAATAATTTAAAAAAAACATATATATGGCACATCAATATGGTAAACAGTAAACTCAAACATTCGTAAAATCATGAAGGAGTTTCCTACTCTAATCCCTCCCACTAAGGAATATCCAGTCCTTACCTCCTTTCTTAATAATATTTTTTGTCCTAGAGCTTAATACGCTCTCCCAAAATATTGAACACTCTCGGTGCGATAAATGAAAGATTTCTCTGAGCAAAAATCGTACGGATTATGGGTATGACATAATTCGTGCTCTGGGAAAACCTTGTACGGACATTTTGCTAAAACTTCTCATTATTGTTCGACCAGAAGTGTGTAAGTGCTTATTTTAGGTACAGTTGTCTCGTTTCCAGCATCTTCATGTATTGAAATAACTGTTATGACGGGTATGTTAGAGGGCGCCGGAATATTATTCTCAATAATAATTTCTGTGAAATTATGAGAGGCTTTAAAATGGATGCCGCACAACCCCCCCAGCCAGCTTTTCCATAGGTTGCAGTGGATTGAAACAGAGCAAAGTGAAAGTTTCTTTAAAACTTCTGAAATAAATTTAATTTATGTTATTTTTTGTCAATTGTTGATTTTCACTATATTTATGTTATAACTAGTTTTTAAATATAAATTATAAACATAATAAGTAAAATAAGTAAAACTGCACAAAGCATTTTTTATTTTTTATTTATATTTTAATAAAAGTTATTATAAAAAAATATGTATTACGGGAAGCAAACACAAAATGGCTAAATTACCGAATAAATTATTCTACTTTCAATTATTTCATTTTAATTTTGATATTGAACAACGAAAGATATGAATAAAGCTACTAAACTAATTGCCAAGTTTATGTGGTCTGAATAGGTGTGTGAATATAATAATTAGTATTAGATTTGGTAATATAACATACTGCGACTCGTGTTTGTCGCATAGAACTTTTTAATACAGTAAATTATTGTATTTTTATTAAATGCCTGAAAATTATCTGCATGTTGTAATACTACGTTTTAAGTAACAATGCAACAATAGGGATTATATTAATAGATTTTTAATTTCTCAATTAATGTATGCAATAGAGAAATATCAATGTAACGGAAAACTGAAATGTAAAAATCAATTGTATTTTCAAAATCAATATCGATTTTGTTGAAAATTGTTTTCATAAATAACTTTAAAAAATAAATTATTGAAAAAATATGTCCCTAGAAAAACGCGACATGTTTAGCTTTGATAATTGTGACATCAAGATTCGTGACGATATTCCATTTAAATTAAAACGGTCACAAAAAAAGCTTGAAATTTACACGAATCGTGACGGATTGGGGCGTGGCCAATGCTATAACCGTTTTCGCTAGAATTCAAAATTATAAATTTAAAAAAGATACTAATAAGTAGTAAAAAAAAATTTTTTTTTACTTGTATTTCATAGCCCCTTATAACTTTTAAAAAGTTTACAAAAATGTGATATTTCCCTATTTCCACATTTATTTATGTTGAATTTGAAATATTAATGAAAATATTGGCTGCGGTTAAAATAGTCAAATAGAAGGCACGTCTTTGATAATTAGCTACCTCAATCCGTTGTCACTTCTTAGTAAGAAGTATTTATCGTATGTTTTATACCATAGTGACAAAGCCTCACTATATCGTGAGCAATTTTCTTGTGATTCATACTCATTGCCCGGCCTACGACAATCGTAATTTCTGGATATGGAAATTACCACACCCGATTTACTTACTGCAAATTGTCGTAATTATTGTAGTACTTCACTCCCTACTCAGTACAATATGTACAATGAAATCGTTAGTAAGTTCTAGCGTAGCGTTTTTTTAACTCACACTAGTTTACATACGATATCTTTCTTATTTTTTCAAAATGATTAGGTAGACATTTTTACTCCGGATCTGGAAAGTAAAATTTGTAAAACTATGCTGGATTTTAAAACAAATGATACAAATATTTATCCTTACGCGAAGAATAAATGTCCACCAATGCAGTGATAAATCTGTATAAGAGAGAGCGCGAAGAAAGAACTCATAACAAGGAATACAGAGACGCTTTTCTGTGGCCAGTGTTTGATCGAAACAAATTCATACAGTTATTGTCCGGGATGGAGGACGCACGCAGGTAAAAAAGGGGCGTATTTATGATTTTTAATTTATTTTGCTGTAACAGGGCTAAATTATATGTTTATTTTTATAAATTATGGAAAAAGAACTATTAAATAGTATGTCTCCATGTTTTTTTTTCGAACGTCAGAACTTAAGAATATTCTGTCTTTTGCTTGTGGTAAAACGATGTTACATCACCGCGCGCAAAGGAATTATTTACCACAGTCTTTTAAGTGTTAAAGCTTCAGTATTTCTCAGCAGTCTTAATATATATTCATTATACAATGTTTCTATTATGTCACGTAGCCTCGTGGTGTGATGGTCAGCGCGATTGCCTACCATGCAAGAGATCTCAGGTTCGATTCCCGACATGGTTGATATGAAATATTTATTTAAAAGGGTGTTTTCATGATAGAATATTTCGTGGTCCCTGGACTGGTGCCTGAAGCGTAAGAGTGATTATCTTACCTTCATGTAAAGAAAAAAATGATCAAGATACGGTGTACCAATGCAATGCTCTATGGAAAGGGAATGATGATGATGTTTCTATTATACCTACCTTAAAAGGGTTATTAAAACAGTGTTTTTTTGGAAAATTATTTACTATTATCAAAAAAATTATAAAATAATTTGTATGTATTAAAAAATATATATATATATTTTGTTGTTCCACCCTTGGTTTTTTTAACACAGAAATTCTTTTGGGCGTCGATGAAAATAACTCTTTCAATAAATTTAATGATATTTCAGTCCATATATTTGTAATAAGAGTTGGTATTTTTTTTAGGTTTCTCCTTCATTTTTCCCTTCATAATGGCTCCTTAGGTTTTCGATTATATTTAAATCGGGACTATCAATGATCTGAAGAATATTTTATGGAAGGGAATATAAAAGCCCTAACTGCGAAGGGGGTTTCAGTTCTTGTCTACAAAAAAACAGATAGACTCAAAATATTGTTGATCTAAAGGTTCTTTATAATTAACTGAAATAAATTATGCTTATCATAATCCTTGAAATCACATCTAAAAAATAAATAATATATCTAATCAACATAAAATACAGCGCTAAAATACTACTCTCGGCGCGCGCTCGGGTGCAGGGTGCAAAATCGTCTTGGTTAGATGTTATGATTTTTTTGTATTCGATTAAATTGTTTTATATTCGCTCCCAAACCTTTTCAAGGTTTGAATCAAACTTTATGCTTGCTCTAAACGTAAAGCTTCATCTGGTGTATTGATTAAAAACGAATAAAATACTCGCAATTTTTATGATTCGTAATGCGATCAGGATTTAAAATTTGCAGCCGCGGTCGTTCAATATAATTATAATTGCCAGCTGTTAATGGTTCCCATAAATAACTCTGTTATGTTTAATAAATTTGTCGCATTTGTGAGCTTATAAGTTAATGCAAAATAAGCTTTCTGTATGCGGAACCTGTTCCTGCCGGTTTACTGCAATTATAATTGTGCGATTACCTGGTGAAATGAAAATGAATAACTCCTCTAAAGCCATAATTTAATAATTATTTGAAGTAACTGCTTTTATCTATAATATTTATATGCATGTTAGCGAATAGAACACTGTTTTATACACGTGGATTTTATGTAATTACAGAAATTCAACATCACATATTTATTTCTGTTAGTCAATATAACGTTCGTATATCATCTAATATTTACTTTTATTTTCCTTACTATATACTAATTTATAAATCTACATTATTAAATACACATATTAATAAATAAAATTAATACGTCTTATTAAATTCTTCATACTTTCACGCATCTCATCATACAATTTTAACTCTGAACACACCAGCCTTTTTGAGATTTTGTTTTTTGATTTGTATTTTTTTCTGTGCCCTGTCTTATTCCTATTTCAAGCAGTGGCAAACGGTGATTTTGTTCACAGGTAAGCTACAAAAAAATATCCTCAAATTGTACCTACAGAGTACATAATACATAAGCATTATATAAATTTTTATGTTTTCGATGGTTTGATACAACAACATCTATGATCAACTCAAACTATTATTAACAATATTTTGAGTTTGTCCAAATTCAAATATGGACAGAATGGTGATGTTACACAGTGTGTAAAGTGGCCACTTAAACCAGCCATTGACAGGTCATAAGCCCTGTAGATGCCTAGATTTCTAAATTACCTTCTCTTAAATGTTCTTCATCTCTGTTGTAATATGTTAATCAAACTATGATTATTATTGACTTTGCGAGATATTTTATGTAGTTATATTCTCCATTATTTAAATACAAAACTTATTCAAAAATTCCTAAAAAATAGCTCAATTAATTTAGTATATACATATATTTCTATGCTACTTAATATCCTGCCGAATGAACAGTACAGTTATTGGTTTGAAATTGAACCAGAATCCTGGACAAGTATTTTCGACTCGATGGCTGCTCTCCGCTGAAAATTCTGAATAAGGAAATCAAATGACGATAAGTCTGCTTCGTTGTTAGTAGTTGGGGCGTTCGCCTATCATTCTTGAGATCCTGGGTTCGATTCCTGGCAGAATGGACGTTATATATTGATTTTGAAGTTTTTTAAACTCAATATTTCATTGTTCCTGGACTGGCACCTGAAGTGTAGGAATGATCACCTTATATTCATGTAACAAATGATCGACATACGTTGTATTTGGTTCACCGATGCCCGTTTTGTTAAACTTTCTAATATCTCAAACACAATACTGCACTTGCAATCCATTTCTTATTGTACAAACAATACTATTGATTTTAAATAACACCTTTTAGAATGTTTCTTTTCCTCTGACCTCTACAATACCCACTAAAGTCTCAGAGTGTGACGATAATATTCGTGTCAATTATATGTGCATTGTTCTTAAGGAAATCCGTTAGATAAAGGTAATAAATTTATGAAGTATTTACTCTAAGCAGTTTCTCGCACTTTCTACGCCGGCTGATACTAAATTAATAGCTAAATAATTTCACAAATCTTTGATGGGCGGACTTAACAGTACTGCATTTTTGTTAATTTTATGATTTATATAAGAAAATTTTCCTTTAGTATGCCTGCATCAATGGTATTAACAACACACTTATGCGACTACTCAAAACATAGCAACTTTGTGCCTATTGAACATTTGTGTCATATTTACAGTAGAACAAATAGTATAAAATAGTTATGGAATTAGTAGACTCATTTCTGTCCCATCTTTAATGGTTATTCTGGAATATTTCTGTTATTTGAACAAATTACTCGAATATGGTTACAAAGATAAAATGATAGGTAAAGAATAAACCATTTTGCAAAATATGAGTTATGTAGCTAAGTAATTGGGTTCATAATAACATTTTTGTGCTTCTCTGAAAAGTTACCGTATTTTTCGGTCTATAAGACGCACTTTTTTTACTCTGAAAATTGAACCAAAAATTGGGATGCGTCTTATGATCCGATGCGTCTTATCGTCCGCAAAATACGGTACACGTTTGCAGTTATATCCGCGCTTTAAAGAAATATCTCTTATCCACATCGCTTATGTAGTTTTGATCAGAGTTACAAGAGGTACAAGAAACTGAACAAAGAGAACATTAGGCTACGTAGCAAAGACAAACAAGGGAAATAAAATAATGGTGTATAATATATTCATAATCAAGATTAACATATAAATCTTAAAGCTATGCCAATCCATCTCATCATACCTGTGTTCATTAAAGCCGGAAGATCCACATTTCTGACTATCGCAGGCAACTGAAATGGCTCAAAATTAGACAGCGGAGAGAATATCACTCCCTCTCACTTCTGTAAAATGTACTTCATAGTCCTAACGCTCCTATATACCTGCGTGAAAAATTTCAACGCTTATCAGGTCATGGTTTACCTCTTCGTTCTAATTCTCAGGGCACTCTCTTAATACCCATCCACAATTCGTCTTTCTTCTCTAACTCATCATATAGTGTCCATGCGGCTCGACTGTGGAATCATCTCCCTACCACCATCAAAGATGTTACTACATTATCTCTGTTTAAATCACGTCTGAAGAAACATCTCCTTTCTCTTCCTTAATCTCTCCTCCTTTCCTCTTTCCTCTTTTTTCTTTTTTCCCATTGAGTAATAGTTTTGATTTAAGGTAATCTATAAACAAATACGTTTATTTCTATTTTTATATATCTTTAGCTTTTTAATATTTTTTTCTATTGAATATGTTCTACATATAACTTGAATTATAAAAATAAAACTTTTATTTTATTGGTTGGTTGGAAGAAAATGCCATTTGGCAATAAGCCCCGCCAATGTACAAATAACATTATGTACAAAAAGTTAAATAAATAAAAAAGATCTATTCCAAAGAATAGGGAAATATCACATACTACGAATACCGATAAAAATATATGAAATAGATTTAGAATATTTTATTGTATTTTCAAAATCAATTTGGATATTGTGGAGAAATGTTTTCATACACAAATGTAAAAAAGGAAATTAATAAAAATACGTTACCAGAAAAACGCCACGCGTTTAGCCTTGGTTGTTGTGACGTCAAGATTCGTGATAATATTCTGAACAAATTTCAATGGCCAAGAACAAATAAACATGAATCGTGACGTATTAGGGGCGTGGCCAATAGAATGACTGTTTTTGCGGGAATTCAAAATTACAAATTTAAAAAAATAAATTATGCCATTAATAATTAGCAACATTTTTTTTTGTACTGGACATTATTTCATAGACCTTTATTACTTTAAAAATGTTTTCAAAAAAGTGAAATTTCCCCATTCCAAGTTGTGTGACGAATTGACTAATCTACACATTCTGGACATTGGGGCATAAAACAAAATGTTGCTTTTAGAAGATTTGATAAATTATTAGCAGATTTTAACGTCAAGTGGCACGGGGAAAATGAAATGAAATTGATTGCAATAGAGATGGGTTAAAACTTACAGCGTTTGGTTTTTTGAAAATGCATATCAGGTTTATCTCTGTTCTATGTTCTTCCGATGGAGATAGATTGAGAGATTGCTCTTATGGATAATAATTACTTTGTACAATGTACTAAATATCTATATTTAAAACTTAACAGATTTATGTATTTTACTTACTATATGTGCATTTTTCAAAATTTGTCCAAAAATTCTGATAATTATTTTTTTCTTTTATGATTAAAATCTGTTTGGCTTATGTTTTAATTCGTTTGATAGATAATTAAAGAAAAACAGGATGAACTTTTCATCTGTTCGTTTTACAGAAAATTTAAGTAAAAGAAAATCGTGATCAATGACTGGGAATTAGTCAGTTCTATGGGTGCATGGTTTCCATGCAAATTCATGAAAGTGATACCCAAAGATATGACTTTTTTGACATTTTTCTTTATAAACTTCCGAAACAACATTATCATGACAACTGTTTTGATGTAATTACATGGATTGTAAATCGCACTACAAACGCACACGTGAACAATCAAAAGTAATTAATCCCTAGTTTGGTTAATTTTATGCAGTCAAACTTGTTTGGATTGCATTGCGTCAGATTGTCGACGGACTGAATTGGGTCGGTCTTAGTAAAAAAAATACCGGTAACATCTTTCACACGAAAAGTGACAGTAAATAAAAACACGCCTTTACACCCATAGAGTATTATCATAGAAAGTATAGTCAATTATACTGCCGGAATAAAATTAGTTTAATTTAACATTATTTTAATCAATGGCTGAAAAAAATATCAAATTTCCCTGAAGCCAATCCTTAAATGTAAAAATGTATGAATATTAAAACATTTGGTAAACTCAGTCTTGGCAGAGTATTTGGCATAAATAGAGGAATAATATCAGTTTATTTTATATTTAAGTGGAAACGCGGTCTGATTTCATTCAAACGTATTTTCGTATATTCTCCCTAGATTGTGACACTAGATATTTACCATTGACGTGTCTCTATTGTTTTTTTTAAATTATTAATTGCTTCATATGGGAGCTAGGACCGTTCAAAAACCGTAAAAGCGTCCAATTTTATATGCCGTCTTAAAAGGTACCTACTCAGAACTTTAAAAAAAAATCGTTTAACTTTTGGGGCTCGGAAAATAATACAATGAAACCTCGATTTCAGTTAGGCACAATCGGTCCGACGCGCAGTTGTCTATTTCGCACAATGACAGAAAAACTATTAACAAATACCGATTCATAATTTTTTAAGAAAAAAATTAAACCTAAAAATTATACAAGATTTATATTTATAAAATTAACCTAAAAATCATACAGCACATTCAGTAGAAAGTTTAAATAATTAAACATTCTACAGTAATACAACAAGAAAATCATAAGTACTGTTTCATACAGCTGGGCAAGTGAACAATAAACTATGCATATTATGAAATGCGTGAATAAATAAATATAATTACCATTCACCATCTTTGAAACAGTACAAAAGGTTGTTCTAAAGGAACAATACCCTACACTAAATATATCGGATACGTGGGAATAACTATTGCCGAGTTCATGAAGTCTGTTTAATACGGCATTACAAGTATACACTGTCCGTGAATTGTTCCTACAAAACGGTGGCACCTGTCTAGTCATTCTTCCAGGTACCCTGAAGTTGATGAGAGATAATAGTTCAGGGCAATCCCATATTGAATTTACAATTTTGAATAAATTTAAAAGGTCTATAATTTTTCTTCTATCGTTAAGTTTTAACAAATTTAATGTTTTTACTTCTATCATTTACTGTAATATGAGACCACACACTCCTTGATAGAAAACCAAACTGTATTCACCCAAACCTTTAAACATTTTAATTACTTGAGGTTTTTAAACATTTTGTGGGAAGTGATTTATTTTGTATTGCAAGTGATAAACGCATAATTAACTTTAATCGTGATTGGTAAAAAAATATATTTAACGAGTTAAAATTAACATTCGAAATAAGATCTCATTTAGAAGTCGCAAGTCGCCTTGGTGGTCGCTAAAATTGTACTTAATCTATTTACTTGCTGCAACTTTTTTACGTGAATCCATTACCTGTATTTTCTTCCGATAACCTATTGATGTCGTTAATTATTTCGTTTCCTTGACATCAAATTATCCATAGTTGGATACGATAATATGTAATGTGAGTTAAAAAATCCGGTAGAGAAACGTCTCACTTTCTCGCGACGGATGTGTCGACCATATCAGGACGTTGCAACTCGTTTTCTATGTTCACGTCTCCCTATAGGGCCGCTTCTTGTTAATTAATAATCTTACCTGCTCACTCAGTTCTTAATTGAAAACTTGATATTATTTCTATAAATGCGTTTTTCATATTTGAGATAAATTTTTGATTTTGGATCTTTTCTTCACTAACTTCGTGCCATGGCGTTGATTTTTTACGGTCAAACATGCGTTTTTCTTAAATTTATCACGAAAGCTTTTTTTTTTTTTTTATCTTGGCCGAAATCTTTTGTCTTGACCCCACCACATTTAAGTGTTCATTAAACTTGACTATTTTGTATCTTGCTCAATCTTTCCCGGTTTATTTGATTTACTATTGGAAGATATGTTGTTGACAGTAAGTGCTTGAGGAGAATATGAGGCATGAGGTGGTTCGATTTCATATCTGACATCGATGTCCGAGAACGGCCGCAGCATCCTCCTATAACGAGCTTCTTGGGGATGCGGCAGTGGAACTGGCTTGGAGACGTGCTGCGCATGCCTCAGGAGAACCCAAACCCGAGTTGCCTATTTTTTATATCTGCGGGCTCCCGTCGTTCTGGAAGGCCGTCGATGACAATCGTTCGACTTTATTTGGCGGACGCGGGATTGACATGGGAAGAGGCTAAAGTGTTGGCTGGGTTTTGGGTCTCGCGGAGGCGTCTGGTGATATCTACATGCTCCACTAAAGAAGCGAACGTGGAAAAGAAAAAGAGAAAATATATATTGCAATACAAAACACCTCGGTGATTGTCTTTTGGCCATATTTAAATGAATAAAATTTCATTTAGAAATGTTTACTATTTTTCTTTTTTTTCGTGTAGCATCGCTTGATTGTAAAAAAAGTATTCTAGATATACAAAGTCAACACTAACTATTGCTAATGAGGGTTTCTTGATACGCCTGTACGATTCTATTGGTCTAGTGGGAAAAACTTGTTTATTGGATGTACTACCGCGACAAAGATTGTGCAAAAAATATGTGTTTTTATAATCTTTCTAGTTTCTTACAAAATGCCCTTATGCGCTGCCTCCTCAGCGTGTATCGGCAGATTTGTACCCATTTCAGTGG
The DNA here is from genome assembly GCF_059751315.1 of Micrasema longulum. Lineage (NCBI taxonomy): Eukaryota > Metazoa > Arthropoda > Insecta > Trichoptera > Brachycentridae > Micrasema > Micrasema longulum. The sequence continues at coordinate 748,545 of NW_028278815.1, forward strand.
CGAAAGTATCAAATGAAATGGAAATTGTTTCATTTGTCCATATTAATTCTGGTGTTAACTAATTAAACGTGTGTGCATTATTCACGACCCACTTTTCTTCGCCTTCTTTGGTCACGATCATCGCTTTTATGGCATCCCATATTTGCTTACATCAATTTTATATACTTGTACATCTCTTTTATTGACCGAAGCGAAATCGTTCTTGGCGTCACAGTTTTATATATTTTCTGACCGTTTATTATTTCTAGCTTTCCATGTAACTTATGCACGTCAGCCTTAAGTGAAGTTTCTTTTCTTCAATCATCAAAAGACCAGACCTATGGTTACTTTTTACGAAAGCTGAAACGTACAGCCAAGCTATTTTATACCTTATTAGTATATTCAAGGTAACTAAAACACACGCATTTCTAGTTAGTTTATAATTTATATCGTTTTATATCATTTATAACGATAAATAAATATAAATTCAAGGAAATATACCCAATTGAAAATTTCCGATTTTCTTTAAAACTAAATTATTACAAAAATAAAAAAAATGTTAAAAGTACACGTTTTATTCTCTTAGAAGAACATAACTATAGTTTCAGGAGAGCCCTTCTCCCATCAACTGGTGATATAAAACTCAGTTGTGTTCTTCCAAGAGAATAAAACGTGTATCGCTAATAACAAAGTTGTTATTTTGATAATAATTTATAATGAAGTGTTACGAAATGAATGCTGATTATTTAAATTAGTAGTTTAACAAAAGCTCTTTAAAAAAATAAGTTTTTTATATGCTGTGAAAATGTTGTAATAATTGTATTAAAATGAGCCTTAAAAGGTTAAACGCGCCCATGAAAGTTAAAAGTAAAAATACATTTATCTGAAAGACGAATTCTTCGATTGGTTTTATTTGACCTATTAATCACAAAGTTCAATATCCCTAGATTTTTTAGGATGTTCAGCTGATAAAGACAGACAGAATCATTGACCCGTGATCATTATGTCTAATTCAACGTCTTTGAAACGTGCAATGACGTATGAAGCAATCGAAATTGCGTGCAAAATATCTTGTAGGCCTGTCAACAATGGTTCTTGCTCTTTTATGGACACGGTCCAAAAGCGTTTCTTGGGTCAAAATCGTTTCTGGGTTTCACTTGGTCTTTCTCCTTAGATGGTTGTTATATTTTGCATAAATCCGCTTGATTTCCACACAGGCCTTTTGCGGGACCAATCAAAGATTTGATTTGACATTTGATTGTATTCAGTTATTGCGTCACGTCTCCTTAAATAGATAAATACATATCTTTCTGATCGATTCTGAAATCATCATCACTGTCGCTTATCTGAAAAAGTACTGATAAATACATCGTGATGCAAGCAAGAATGATTTGTAATGAAATGACATTTGAAGAACGTTATTTTGCTTACAAATATTTTGATCTTTTATTTTATTCAGTGTCTTTCTATTCAGAGTTTTGAGACCAAAATAGAACAACTTTAAAAGCAATATTCGTATTTCACTGCTTTAACCTTAGACGTAAAATGGCTCGTTCAAAACCTGAAGCATTCAGCTTTTGTTATTTTTTTAAATTTGACTCAAATAAAAATCACTTTGTGAAGCGCCCTTGGTAAAATATTACGAAAGTGGCGCAACATTTATGGAGACATGCAGTCAATGTTCCTCAAAAACCTCAAGTCTACAAAAACATAGAAATGACATTGTCTCCATATTCATATTTAGTTTAGTTTAGTAAATGGCTTGATTGGTGTACCATCGTTACTGGAACAAGTGTCATTTAATGTTCAAATCTGCCGGTTGCAAAAGAATTATGTAATTTGGACCTGAACTTTTTGATGTATGTCTTTCTAGATGTAAACAATCACTAAAGTAGACAAGATCTCGAGCTCGTTATTTTTTGTTTTGTTATAGATTTAATTTCTGAGGTTTTTTTTATTTAATCGCACTTGTAAACAATAAATTTCATGTAAAATATTATGAAACAAAATTTGCTGAATGAGTCCATAAATAAATAAACTGTCCATAATAATAATATATATGCAGATATCTGTACCTGAAACGCATGACACTGTAGGTCCATTTATCCGGATTTCGAGGTATTTGTTCCATTCCACGTAATGTTGTATTTTCTTTCGATCTATAAAACAAGATTTAAAAAAAACTAACAGATCACATTTTCTGAAATTAAGGATTGTTTATTCAAAATCCGACATTTGCCTGAAACGGGTGAAGAGGGTTTTTTATGTTGCGGCAAATCGCGTGAACGATGTTTGTTTTAAAAATAACACCTTACAACTAAGCCTGAAGGTGAACTGATTTATAACTTATACAAATTGTACAATTTCCTTTTATATTTCATTAGCACCTATTATAAATTGTTGAAATTAGAGATAAGATTTTGATATTTTTTTAAGCCGATTTTTAGCGTGTTTTGGTGAGTTTTTTTTTCAGGTAATTGATGCGTCTCGACACTGGATTTAATTTTTTTTAAATCCAAATCGTCATGTGGGGTAAATATTGTGTTTTGAAAAAATGATCCTCGTACGTAAACTGCAAGTGATATATTGGTTACGGTGCATTTTACTGCAAGCGAATTACAAGTGAAATGCTACCAGACGCCAAATTTCTTGTGATTTTATATCCGGATATTCTAATGATGTCATAAAGAAAATCTCGTTGGTAAAATGAGTTTTATTTAAATTTTTCTCTTCCTTTTAAAATGACGCTGCCCGATAGAAAATAAATTTCACTGCAACACTAATATTCACCACAGTACTTAATTCATAATTAATTTAGTCGCTCTCTAATTTATGTCTGTTATCTATCTTAATCTAGTACATAAATTTAGAGTTAACGCGTTATGGTACGGAAAATTCTCCTAACCCATTTGATGATTCTCAATTTTGGGTAAACGGTACCTACTGTGGGAGAGTGGTCTACGTGTGCAGTATAGGGAGTGTCTCCCCTAATTAATTGCTTCTGTTTTTCGTTAGGGTTGTTACACTTTCCGTTATTTATTTGTTTCCGAAAGCTCCATTCTTCAAATGGTAAACATGTTTGTGCTTCAGTGATTTGTATCGATCTGAGCTTTATTCGTACTTAGCCTTTTTAAGACTGGAACTGGCATAAGTTCCGTTGGAAGATTATCCCGATTTGATATTATTGAATTACGGTTATTTAGAATTATGTAGGTCATAATTATTAATTGTTACGCGATGAATATTACTTACATGAGATTTTTTGATCCAGGAAGCAGAGCATAATGCTCTGGCAAAATGTTTTTACAGGTTTGCTTTCGACCTAATAAAGGTCAGCCGAAATCAAGTGAGGATTATCACTGGAGCCCTTACAGGGCACTGCAGATTAATAACTTTGCTAAAATGAACCCTTCTGAAACTTCTAGATGTAGTTCTGCAGTGCAGATGAGGGCATATGATATATGTATATGATGCTTCACATCATAAAAGAAGCCTCATCTTCAGGGGACCACTGGTTAAACCTGGTCTTTCATTTCGTTTAATGTTCAGGCTTATGGATCCCCTTTCAGCGGATAGTGATATAACTAGGCTGCATGTGACTAGTTAGTTACACAAGCTTTTTACCTGACAAAAACAAGCAGATACGCATTTAAATTTAATTCTAAACGCAAACAAATTTGCCAGTTGTGTATTTTATATCAGCTCTCTTGTACGCAAAACATCTCCAGGTCAAACATTTACGAAATCAGTAATCAACTTTCTTTAATAATAATTTTATCGTATAATATCATAAAATTATTACTTCCAGCACGTGTATCTTGTTTTCTATTACCTATTCCCCAATCTTTTATCTATATTACTATAATTGATCAATTTGCTCTCCATTTCACAATTAGTGCATTATTTTTATATAAATCAGTCGAAACCACCGGCCCGGGTACACTGGTCATCAACCCACGAATGATTAATCTATATTTAATTATCTGCCGCTTTTAGTACGCGCTACTAGATGACAAGATAAGTATGTAAATGTGTGTTTGGTAAAGTTGTACGCCACGTGCCGCCACGCATTCCCCCAACAATGGACGAACGAACCACCTTTGTAATAGTTCACATAATCAAGACCACAATTATTATTAGGTATTCGAAACGCGTCCTGTTTTGACCTTACATTTTATACGCAACACCTTTGCAAACCGATTCATCAATGCATAGGATAAATACCACGCTTTCGGTTTGAATTATTTTTCATTAGTTAATTATTATATGGTTATTAGAAAAAAGTTTTTTGTATTAGTGATGGTTTTTAATTTTTCATAATGTAATCTGTAATTGTTTTTTAAGCAAAATTATTGTTAATGTAGGTTAAGTGTAAATAATCGATGTAATTTATAAGAACCTGCTGACGAGTTGTATGTATGCAACGCAGCAGAACTTTAATTTAAGACTAATTTGTAAATATTTTTGAAAAATAAATAAAAATAAAAAAAATTAAAAAAAGTGTTTCGTTTTAAATGGCCATCACGTTTCTAATTTGTTTTTCTTTTTTGTTTCAGGTAAGACATTGCTGTTTTTTTGGTTATTTCGGGGTTTGTACAAGACATTTTCTTTATTTTCATTACTAGCCCAGTGGCCAAGTTCTTTTACCTCCCAAAAGGTCATGCTGTCTTGGATTTTGGATATGTTGTGTGTATCTAGGGCCTTATTAAAAATCCAAATTTTCTGATGCGGCAAGCATGTGCGCGCGTCAGAACAACAACTTTTGTATACCTTTTTTCTAGTTTTCACCTTGAACGGACGTTGATGTGAAAGGTAGCGAAATTGCCTAATATAATATGTAGTTTTCAATCATGTCGGTAGTATTAAAATTACTTTCTGAACAATATATATCAACACCAGACATCGTATTAAAATGGAAAATTTACAGAGTTATCTTTCACTGTATGAAAAATGGAATGTTTATATTGAATATACCTGGTCCACGAAGAAGTATAGAAATTAAAAATAATAACATTTTCAGGCGTTGCCTAGTTTGTGGGTGAAATAATTCAATTAGATGAATCTCACCCGCATAAATAAATGTTTCAGCTCTTTAACTTCACAACCATCAACAGATGAAAGAATTGAAGGAATATAGATGTTCAAATATGGGGAGAATGGTGAACGTTACACAGTGTGTAAAGTGGCCACTTAAACCAGCCATTGACAGGTCATAAGCCATGTAGATGCCTAGACTTCTATATTACCTTCTCTTAAGTGTTCTTCATCTCTGTTGTAATATGTTATTGAATATATGTTTAGACATTTTCAATTATAGGTTTTCGACGGTGTCACTTCAAATTTTCATACAAATATAAACATTTTCGGACAGAAAATTCGATTCTGCTTTTATAGTTAGTTAAATATAACTCTTTTATGTTCCCATTGTAATTGGGGCCCAAGATATTATATAATGGCTTAGGAACTTACATCTATAGAGCCAAAGTCCAAAACTGCATGATATTTTATAAACTAACCTCCTTTTTTCACGACCAGGCCACTGAGCTTTATTACCAATTCTAAAAAAAATAGTTGATGTTTAAACGAACTTAATAAAACAAGCTACTTTGTTCTCACTACCAACTTATTTCAAGGCCAAACGCTTTCTCTAGACTAAAATCAGCTTTAATTCATTATCTTAGTTTTATCTAAAATTATCTTACTGCTGTAATCTCCCATCTTTTTTATATTAAGATATGATAAAAAAAGGGTGACTAGTCTGATACATATCTGAAAATGATGTGTTGATATGGTGACATTCACACTGACATAATACTTCAATATCAACCGACTTGTTCCTTCCTTATTCATGTCATTAAAACAGTTTCGTGACTCGATTCACCGACATACTGAGATATAAAACCAGTTGCTGATCAAGCTCACGGATAGGCCAATAAACCAAGAAGATCATTTTGGCCGATAGCGACTCCCATTTTGAATCACCTTACGCCATGTTAAATTAAACAAGCTATTATCGCGTGCGCGTTTGCATTAATAGACCACTTTTTTTGAAAAATAAATTACCTGTTACAGTGTCACACGTGAAAGAACTCACTCTCATTGTCAGCAACAAAACAAATCTTGGAAATTCCTCCAAAGATCTTATCTCGATTATTTGTTATGCTTTCGAATACACGCTCGTGAAAGTAAAGATTCTTCGAAATTCGGCACTCGACAACGTAGGAGCACTCGTAATGCAGTGTTGACAAACGGCTTCTGAAACGGTCGGTGTTTGCGTTATTTAATACGCCTTCCTTACAAACATGAGAAGAGATATTTCACCGCATTTAATATGGAGCGACCTGTGTATAGTATCACTTCGCTGTCATTTATTCTAACCGAAGCGAGGGTTCTGTTGAATATATGCAGAACGTGTGGGAGTTAAGGAGCACTTAAAGCCATTCAATTATCACGTATTCCATTAACCAAGTAGCCTCTACCTTAACAGGTTTTGTTTTGATTTCGACGGCTCAATTACCTTCTTTGTGTGAACTTGGAATCAGACGACGCGAACCATTATATCGTGTCAGTCCGCTAATCATATTTCGCTTCGTTGGCTACCGTGTCGTCTGTCTGACCCGGTTTATAACATTTAAATCGAGGGAAACTGATCCACTATTCTGCGAGTTATTCAGGTATAAACCAGTTTCGGATATCGGGAACAAAATACTTAGGCTGTACAGGATCACAGTACGCCCGAGGCTCGCCATATTACTTAGGACAAGTGGTAGGAAGGTAAGGCGAGCACGCGCGCACCTGGTCAGGATTTGAACAGGACATAAATCAGACTTACATACTCGGTACTTGGTCGTTTCGTGTATGCAGTTTCAATTTGAACATTCACGGCGGTATGGGGTATGAGCAATGTGCATTCTGTTTGTTTTATGCTCGCACCAATCGTAAATACTTTACTATTGTGATTACAATTCACGTTATCAATATTCTTTGTTTAAATAAAACAAAACAGTCATGTATATGTTTTGCTTTTAATGCTTGTTTTTACCTATTTTTTCACGAGCTTTACTTCCCATTTAAGATATAGCTTTATATAGGTACCAATATACTTTAATCTTTCATGGTACCGTTATGTTTTACTTTGGCACCTGCTAGAAAATCATTACTATTTTTATCGCGAAAGCTGCACCTTCCAACCTCCATAAATTTATTCATATACCCAACCCTCTGCTTTGCCACATAATATTAGTTCAAGTCCTCTCATTTCTACCGCTAATGACTAAACCAATATAGCTTCTATTGATTACTAAAAACGAGCTGAACCCGGCAATGCTTTACTATTGCTAGATTTGAGTACATACTCTTATATGAACGCAATCAAAAGTTTAACTTCAATTATTGTATTAGGCGTACTCGTTGTACCTAGATACTTGTTTATGATTGAATTCCAAAACATAAAATAACATGTTTTCAAATATTGAATTTAAGTAGGTACCTAGGTAGTCTAGGTACTTGTTTATGGTTGAATTCCAAAACTTTAAATAATTAATTTTCAAATATCTTTTTGCAGATGTCAAACTCTGATCTTCTTACCAACAGGGGTCCACTGTATGTGGGAATGCGATTTTCAAAAATGTATGAAATGTCAGTAAATGTTATTTTATCATTACTGAAAATCCATTAAAAAGAAAGAAATGGGTAAAATTTTTAAGGAAATTAAAAAAAGACTTTGAATAGAATCTATAAAAAACGAATGTTGTTTGCAAACATCTAAAAACAATTTTTAAAAATTAAAAAAAATAACTTATTTCCATTTTTTGTATATGCATGCTAGGCGAATGCAGTCCTGGCGGAGGATATTATTTTCCTCCTCCTCTTATTGCTCCTATTTTCTACTAAATAAATTGAAGATTTTAAGAGCTATAAATATGGTCGCAACAAAGATCTTCATTTCGCTGAAAACCACACGTAAATCGGCCCAGTAGTTATGCAGTCTATAGAGGATACACATGCCTTTTGTATGTGTAGATTATCATCCTTACTTATTCTATATAAACTGTATAAAGACTCCTCTCTGTGAAATAGCCCATAGCTGAATTATTTTTAAACCTTACTTTCTGTCTTTACCTGTCCATCATTGAATAGCTCATACTCATTAACGTCTCGTATCATCAATCGTTTTGTTCCTCATCCAGTAAACACTCATTACTCAATTCTATTATCCCTCAGCTACCCTCTGCCCGTAAGCACGTGTCCTTATTGCATCATATCGCCATATTCCTCTCCATTTGAACCTTTCGAAATTGTACTCCATGTATGGATACCCACACTCCAATGAACTCTACCTAACCTATCCATCAAGCTGTCATGACCGAACCTGTCTGTTAAGATACCTTCATAATTTTGGTTGCTGTGAACCCTAAATAATGGAGATTGGATCTACGTACTTACTTAGGACATGCGTGTAATATTTTTAAATATTACCTTGTTTTTTTTAGTAGTATTCGTTGAATTGTATACAGTTTATGAAATCACCGTGGGTATATTATATTATATAACATGATATTGTATCTTTTGCTATTACGTCAACAACTTTTTAAACGGTTTTCAAAATATCTATTAGGTAGTCTTTTCGCTTTGGTCTTTGAATTGAATACATTTACTTGGTGAATAGTACTTAGTAAAATCACTTTTATGCAATGATTTTTTTAATGGCCGTCGTATCGTAATGATAATGGCTCAAAGTTATAATTATCATTACATCATCATCCTTTGTCTCTTTTACTTATATGCATTACTATTAAAATAACATAATATCTAATTACAACAACAACAACAACAACAAACCACCACGCCGTTTCCCCGTAAGGGTAGGCAGAGAGGATAGAACGCCACATCACTCAATCTTTGCATACAGATCTTGCTTCCTATACATTCATACATCTTCTCATGCACGCGCGCCAATTATTGTGAGTTTTTACATGTCCTTCATCTTCAAGTATTTATTGGATTTGGTCATGCCATGTCTTTCTCGGTCTTCCTCTATTTCTGCATCCGTCAACATTTGCATTGTAAATATTCTTAGCCGTTCTTTCGCTGTCCATTCGTTCTACATGTCCAAACCAGCGCAGAGCTCCTTTCTTGATTTTGTCGATAATGCTTGTCTCAGCCTTTCATAAGGTACATTTCTCAACATTTGTGCATCTATCGTACATAGTTTTACCACACGTTCTCCTGAGAGATCGCATTTCGACAGCATTCAGCCTACTTTCATCCCTGTTTTTCCAAGTCCATACTTCGCTCCCATACATCAGGGTCGGGACAATAACTTTGTTTTTTCTCATAATTTTATATTTTTTCTAACAACCGGTTTTAAAGCTACACAAGCTTCTTTATCAAGGTATGATCAACTTATGAATTCTATCCTATTTTATTTTAACAGTGATTACTAATATTTAATCGAACATACAGAACTAATAAGTCGAGTCTTTTTTTCATATTGTCCTTGTAAAAATGGAAAGCTCCATGTTAGCTCCGTATGTTCTATGTGATATTTAGAATTCATTAGTTGATTAAACCTTGAAAAAGAAGCATGTGTAGCTTTGAAACCGGTCGGTAGAAAAAAAAAAAAATATGCGTTTAAAAACAGTTGTTTTATATTTATTTAATTATAATGAAAAACCACAAAGATAGTGCTTCAAATATATAAAAAATGTCTATTTAACATAATATCTATTTGCATACTAATGTATTTTCTTTATTTTTACAACGGCTTTGCATCTTTAGCAATTATTTGCTTACGAACAATTTCAGTAATTTTTCTACCTTTCTCAGAACCCATTAAAATTGTGTATTCAAAGTCTTACTATAATTATTTAACACGCGCGTGCGTATTAACATGTTTTTGTTAACTCATTATACTTGGGTCGTACAACCTCTAATGATATGACCAGCTGCCATTTGTGTTCAGGTAGACACCAGGTGTGTTGCAGTAAAAACATATTGTCTATAGAAATCTCTTAGGCGAAAACCCTTCTTTTTGTTACAATATATGGGAAATAAAGGGAAAAAAATAATCAAAAATGACCATTAAATGTTACGTACAATTTTGATACTTACGGTGGGTTCTTTTACATGTTATTATTTTTAAATAGTGTCCCAATTTCGTTTTCTTTGGAATTTGCATCATAATCTTAATGTTTGATAGTTATTTTATTTTATTAACATAATCGGCAAATCTGCCTTTTACAAACATTTATAATACTAACATATTTGGCTCAATATATATTTTTAACATAAATTTAAAAAATTAACCTAAAAATTATACAGCATATTCAGTAGAAAGTTTAAATAATAAAACATTCTACAGTAATACAACAAGAAAATCATAAGTACTGTTTCATACAGCTGGGCAAAGTGAACAAAAAACTGTATATATTATGAAATGCATGAATAAATAAATATAATTACTATTAAATTATTATGAAAATAAAACTTTGTTATCAGTGTTACACAATTTTATTCTTTTACAAGAACACAACTATAGTTTCGGGAGAGCACTCCTCCCATCGACGGGTGATATAAAACCACAGTTTTATAACTAACTATAGTTGTGTTCTTGTAAAAGAATAAAATTGTGTAACACTGATAACAAAGTTTTATTTTCATAATAATTTATAATGAAGTGTTACAAAGTGAATGCCGATTCAATTAAAAATATAATTACTATTCACGATCTTTGAAAAAGTTCAAAAGGTTTTTTCTATAGGAACAATACCCTACACTAAATATATCAGATACGTGGCAATAACTATTGCCGAGTTCATGAAGTCTATTTAATACGGCATTACAAGTATACACTGTCCGTGAATTGTTGCTACAAAACGGTGGCATCTGTCTGGTCATTTTTCCAGGCACCCTGGAGTTGATGAGAGATAATAGTTCAGGGCAATCCCATATTAAATTTACAATTTTGAATAAATTTAAAAGGTCTATAATTTTTCTTCAATAGTTAAGTTTTAACAAATTTAATGTTTTTAGTAAAATATCGTAATTTAAAAATTCAAGACTGATTCTAAGTTTAAAATTTATATAACGTAAGAATTTTTTTTGGACTCTTTCAAGAGAATTTTAGTGACAGTTGTAGTAAGGAGTCCATATTGTAGAGTTATACTCTAAGTGGCTTCTCACTAATGAAGTATACATATATGTACATAGTCCTTTGACCATTAGGTTATTCGGAATTGCACCAAACAAAGTAAAGTTAAAATAAGTTTAAAATAAAACGTAAATAAAGTAAAATAAAACCAAATACAACCCATTTAGCAAAAGAGGTTTTGTTTTTATTGTTGAAAATATCCTCCAATACAAAATTCCGAGTCATCTTTATAATCATATCCTTTGTTTTCTGAACATAGATTTAGTTATGTTTTTGATTTTTTCTTTTTAAATTATGTTATTTATAGCTAAAAAACGATTATGTATTTTTCTTGTTATATTTTTTAATACTCTTTGTCCATAAAAAAAAACAGTGATACAAATCTGAACCGTCAAGAATTGCAATATGTTTACAATACGATATATTTACAAAAATAAATTAAAAACGTCCATTGTAATCAAAACCACTTTTTTTTTAATTTACACAAAATGGTCATTAAATTTACCTTTTGTTCGATGTTCTGGGTTATTGCCACAAAATTAAAAAAAATGATAAAATATTTATACGGTGTATTACATTTTCTGCCACAAAATTTTAAGTAACGTTAATATATTTATACGACGTATTAAATTTTCTTTCAATTACAGTAATTTTTTGCGATCGATAATTCCGTAATCGCATGAAATCTCGTCAAACTTCGACTTGCACGCGCTCTCCATAATCAAATATTGCCGTGATGGATTTGTTTTGTTAGAGTTTAGATTATTTTCCCAGTCAATAATAAATTATTTTAAGTGTTCTGCTCGTAAATTTTGACCGTTGCAATTTTTTGCCAGTTGTACGATTCTCATTTGGACTATGACATCAGCGTTTCGCTCCGACGACTTTGCGGGAATGAGGATAAAAAAATCAGGCCACAACCGCCATTAGCGTTTTGGTCGAATCTCTGTTTGGCTTTCTGTTTGCTTATTTATCATATCTGCTTAAAGTTGCAATATCCAATCCCAGTGTCGATCAATCATTATTGATTAATAATTCTGTGGTGTCTGTCACCCGCTGATTAGTCGTTCCATAATAGGGAAACTTGATATTTTATGTGTTCTGTTGTTAAACCACAATAATTCTTCATTACACTTTTATTAGAAATAATAATTTCAAGGCTTTTAAAAAGTAATATAATCATTTCGGCGAATGAGAACGCTCCGCGGGTTTTTTTGTTTGTCAATCGACTATCTACTAAGCCCTAAAAAAAGATTTCATCGTTATTGTCATCACTACGATTTTTTTACTTTTTTCATTACTGCGCACGTGATGTCACTAGTCCTCTTCGACGAGTTGTCCTGATCGGTGGATTGGCTTCCCGTAAACCAGAAACTTATTTCAATACTCTGTCATTAGTTGATCAACACTCTGTCATTAGATTTTTTTTTGGATATTTGGATACGTTTATTTATGTAAATTGTTTGTGTCAATACATATTTTTTGAATAAAAAAAAAAAACAGAAGCATTGAGGGGATCCTGAGGAGTGGGGACGACGTGTTAGCCTCTGCCCATACATCCTCCTCCCCCCTCCTTAATCTGCATAGACTTTGTATTCCTGGTTATTACCGTTGTTATTCAACATATACATGGATAAATGTATGAAAGAATTGAAAAGTATGGATGTGGGAGCGAAAATGAGTAATTTAACTGTCAGTTGCCTTCTGTACGCCGATGACGCAGTCCTCCTAGCTGACAGCGAAGAGGAACTGCAATCCTTGGTTACAAAGGTTTACGAAATGTGCAAGGAGAGTGATTTGCTAATGAATGTGCAAAAGTCGAACGTCATGGTCTTTGAAAGAAATGTAACTATGACTGAATGTAAGATTATAGTAAATGGAGATAGTTTGAAACAGGTCGAAGAATTTGTATATCTGGGCAGTATGTTTACTAGAGATGGAAATATGGACAAGGATATTGAAAGGAGGGTTAGTGCCGGTAACAGAGTTAATGGTGCCTTAAAGTCTGTCGTAGCAAATAAGTGTCTATCGCAAGAGGCTAAATTAGCAGTTCATAATGGAGTTCTGGTACCAACCCTAATGTATGGAAGCGAAGCATGGAGTTGGAAAAAAAGGGACGAAAGTAGACTGAATGCTGTTGAAATGCGATCCCTCAGGCGAATGTGCGGAAAAACAATGTATGATAGGTGCCCTAATATCGAAATTAGAGCAGAATGCAAGGCTGAGTTAAGCATTATCGACAAAATTAAGAAAGGTCTTTTGCGATGGTTCGGTCATGTGGAGCGAATGAATGATGAAAGAACGGCTAAAAAGATTTATGATGCGAATGTGTCTGGTTGTAGAAGTCGAGGAAGGCCGAGAAAGACATGGCATGATCAAGTACAACAAATTCTTGAAAGTGGTCATGTGAAAAGTCGGAATAATCGACGTGCGTGCATGAGAAGATGTATGAATGTGAAGGAAGCAAAGGAAGTGTGCCAGGACAGAGTGGTGTGGCGTTCTATCCTCTCTGCCTACCCCTCTGGGGAAATGGCGTGATGGTTAGTTAGTTAGTTAGTTAGGAATATTTATAATAACTTTCTTCTATGCGCAGCTGACAGAGAGCCCCCCAGGACTCTATAACAGCTGCGGGTGGATGGTGGGCTTAAGGATCTCCCCTCGATGTCATTAGTTGATCTAGAAGAACTTGTGACGTCATTGAAAGTAAAATCGACAATGTTTTGAGTATGAAGACCGTCTGGATTTCTTCCGTAGGGCGTTATTTAGATCTAAATTTGTTGCAACAAAGAGGGAACACATTTTTGAGAAGGAAATATCGAAGTCTAGGCATTCACAACGCTTGTGATCTTCATTGGCTGGTTTACAGCTGCTGAACATCATGATCATTAAAAGTAATTCGTTTTTATTATTTTTTTATACATTTTCGAGAAACTTCGCACTACAGTTAAATGCTTTAATTTTAACCGCGTGTAAGAAAACATTTTTTTATATAAATATTTTCCCGTAGCACTGAACTTCTTCATTTATCATGTCCAATCGATTTAATCCAAGTCAGTAAAGAATTCACTTCCCTCCACTCCTTAATCCAATAAGGTACATAATTATTAAGAGAGCTCTTCGGGTAGTTTTTCTCTTTTCCTTGTGTGTGGACTCCGCCAAAGAGACCCAAGTCCTCAGGTGCGGAGGTGGTATATATGGTGGGCAAGCTACCTTTTTAAAGATTGTTTTATTCGTATTTAGGTGAATGCATAAAACAGTTGTGTGAAATAGAATTTGAATCCTGAACGAGTGTTTTAGATTCTATGGCTACTCTCAGTTAAAACCCTGAACAAGGAAATTGAGTGTGGATTCGGATTGTAGTTTAGATATTGGTGCATTCGCTCACTATAATGAGGAAGTTATGTGGTTTTTAAAAAAATAATTACATGTTACTACTATTTAATACTATTAAACTAAGCTACATTTTTTTTATATGATATTGTATTATCAGGGCTACGATTTTTAAAGTTTCGTGTTTCTGAAATACCTCCGCGTATGACGTCGGAGGTTCTCTTCCGCTTATTCTCAATCAGTTCTGCCCATTGATCCATTTACGGCAAGCAATCCGGAAATCTTCCATAACTCTCTTATAATCGGTTGATTCATATGAACCAGTGACTTTCGAAGTATTAAGTTTTTATTAAATTTTTTTTATTATTTTTTTCGTAAATTTTCAGGAAACTTTGCCGTAAAATTTAATGCTCCAGTTTTTACCGCGCGCAAGAAAACATTTATTGAATCCAATACCCCGTAGGGCTGAAGTTTCCTATTGTCCTGGGATCAGTTTATTGCAAGGTCAGAGACAGTTGAATATTTGCATTACACTGCAATATTATTATTAATATGCTAAGCATTTGAGCGATCACAACGAACAATTACGAACATGCTTAATTTATTGCAGTCATAAGTCAACGCGTGTGTAATCTCTAAGTCAACGCTCGCGTCGGTTTGTTTTTTGTTTTCCTCTTAAATAAATACAGTTAACTGGCGAAAAATCGGCGATTACCATAAAAAATAATACAATATATTGGATTTGCAAAATAGTAAGGAGTATTTAATACAAAAAAGTTAAAATTAAATTACAATTACTATGGTGACTGCTTTTCTCGACATTTGGATTGCCAACCGCCAGCTAAATGCAATGAATAGCACTATAAATAATAAATAAATAAAAAAATAGCAGATTTGGAAAAATTTCCATAATTACATCGGTGAAATTCAAATATCTGATTACGCAGCAGGATTATACGTCGCGAAACGTAAATATTTTGACATTTAATATTATGTGTTCATGGATGTTGCATTGTGATCGCGAATGCGATAAACAACCATGGTGAGAAATTTTTATCACGTCGTTTATTAGAACGTCGATAGTTATTTGTGATTTATTTATTTATTTATTTATTAACGGACATTGTCCATGTATACAATTTATAAGGTTTAAATATTACAATAAAAGAGTAGTTTAAAACATTTAAAGAAAAAAGAAAGAAGCATTGACAAACATAAGGGACATCGAGACAAGAGATACTGTAGCGTAAGATCGATCACCTTGCCTTCATTTAACAGATGATCTAATTCACTGTCATATACACCTGGAGAGGATTTAACTTTAACGTAAAAGTACGTTTTATTTCAATTGTATATTTTTTCACACATTTTATCGACCTGACTCATGATCTCACTCGTTTTTATGTCATGGTTATTTTATTTCAATCGTTTCTAGATAATGCCTTTCCGCCATTGTGTTTCCTCATGCGAAACCGAATTATCGTTTTCCTACTATTTCCTTTTTGAGCTATGTGGCTTTAATTTTCAAGGAATTGGTGCAATGATTGTTTCTAATTGACGTACATACGTACGCAGTACGTCTGTGACTGACGTATACATGTAAAGATAAATAACTTACAAAGAAAAGTTTTGAAAGGCATTAAAATGATAAACAGTTTATTTATTTATTTAATTTTTATTATTTTACGTATTTATTACAGCAATATACAAGTAATTATTTATACAACAAATTAATTCAGTAGTAAAAGTAAGCATACATATTTTTTATTTTTGCTGTTGGTTCATCTAAACTGCCTAACTAGGGATAGCTTCCCCGTTCTAAGGCAGTAAATTATGTATTTTATAATGATATTTAAAAGTATGTACAGTTTTATCATAATGTGTGCTTTTTCAGTTTTAAAGGTAAACAATGAATACCCAGAGAAAACATAAATAATACCAAAATCTCTATATCCTAAGTCCCAAGTCATTACTAGTAAAACAAGCAACCAGCTTACTACGATCTTTGTACAAGTATGCATAACGTAATAATGCAATTCGATTTTTTTACACCAAATCAAATAAACCGTCACACTGTTTCCCTGTGGGGTAGGCAGAGAGGATAAAACGTCACTTTAGTCTGTCATTGCTTACAGACCTCACTGTCTCTACATTAATCTTCTCGCAAGCCCGCCGATTATTCCGAGTTTTGACATATCCATCTTCAAGTATTTGTTGAATTTGGTCATGCTACGTCTTTCTCGGCCTTCCTCGTTTTCTACATTTCTACATGTCTAAACCATCATTTCTTTATTTTGTCGATAATGCTTTTTTCAGCTCTACATAATATTGCATGGATTTCGACATCGACATTTCAAATCCAAGTACAAGGTCAAAAGTTACCTATTTACAGTTTTTCCTGAGATTAAGTTCTTTAAGCATGTTAATACTTTTGATTTTATACTGGTACTTTGATTTCTGTCAGTTGCACATATTAAAGAGCTAGTAAAACCTAACTCATTTGAAGATATTGTCCTATCCTACCCTATTTTCGTTCCAAAATATAAGATCAGTATCGACATTTTATATTTAAATTAATATTATAGTATTGTCATAAAAGCATCCAAGTGTTTTTTGCCATTTGTTCCATATAACTTTAAAAGTTCCTATGATATACTTGATCCTCACGTTTTTTCCTCTCTGATTTCCATCAAATACCTCACTACGCAATTGCTTCAAAAGATTATGTTGAATAACTGTAAGATCATTAGCTACTTTGTGATTTTCTGGAAAGGAACCTCGATATGATTTGGTATATTAGTTATACCTTGATTTGGAGTATTTAGCTTTTTCAGTGTTCTTACGTTTTTTTGTTTTTTTTTTGTTGTTGAAAATACCATCCGAGACAAAGGTCCAAGTATGTGGTGATATTTATATTTTATTGGCGTATAATGTTTATACTATGGAATAGCTCTTGTTCAAACTCAGTATTTATTCGATGATGTTTTTATTTTACACTACCCACATATTGTTTATTCAAAACCTACTTAAATTCTGTATGCAATCTCGAGTAAAATCATTTCCTCGTTGTGCAAACCTTTCTACATCTTGTTCCGCCTTCTATTTTATCGTATCATTTTGTTTTATCTGTTTTCTTCACATGGCATATCTGGCTCGATCCTCCTGTTTCTTGTGTATCTCATTTCAATCTTCGGTTTTGATTGAAGAAACTAGTTCCATCAGCCTAGGCGCAGATGCAGTATGATAATATACCGTGCAAAAGTGATACTTTCAACTGGAACTGGCACTTATTCAACACCATGCATTATGTTTATCTAACAATATATTTTAATATGTTTTAAAAATTTCGTTTCGCCCCTGGGGATTGTATACGGTTCAGCAATTTGTCACGATTTTGGCTTCAGGCTTGTGAAATTCTTATAATACACTAAACATATTGTGATTTCAGAAATTTGCTTTTAGCACGGCGAAAAAATCTGCAACTTTCACAGAACTTTCTTTTTGTGCTATTTTTATTGTTTCTCTGTAAATTTGAGGTTATCTCGTTACATCTACTTGTCAGTTCTTCTTAGTGGCTGTGCTCTCTGTTTTATTTTTCAACGCGGCTCTTGGGTTTCATCTTAGTTTAATAACTTATTAGAGTCGCTCGTACGGAGAAAAACTATTTTATGATTATTCACCACGAAGTTAGTTACAGATTACAGCAATACAACGGGCCGTAGGTACTTGGGAAGATAATTGCCAGCGCTAACCGAAACCGACCGTTACACGTTTGTTGTTAAACTAAAAACCAAACTAAAACAAAACAAAAAAATTGGAACGCTTTTGTTCTATGCAATAGAGCTTAAAGGCTTCTCTAGAGAATTATTACTCTGAGGGTTTTATCTTTTTATTGTTCTTCCGCGTGTTTCTCTCTTATTCCAACATTGATTTAACCTAAAACCCCGATTTTTTTTTCTTCGTTTCCTCATTAAGGTTTTGAAAAAAAAAACATATATTTTTATATAATCATTGATCAATAAGTCCACTTATATTCACTACACACTCTCGCATGCACACAATACTCACACACCCATACACATATACACACACCCTAAATATATATACTCACCCTAACTAACTTGTACAACAATAATACAACGGATACACTAAATAAGTACGCATTGTTTTTTGTTTATGTTATTTTTTTGTGACTATTATTACTATATTTTATTGAAATACATTTAAAAAAACTTATTACTTCTACGAGACTTTATTAATAATATTGTAAAATTATATTCGATTGTAAAAATTGCATCTACCTTTAATTAAATTTTATTAAAATTAATCTAATATAAATTCTAATAACTGCTTTAATAACATATAATGAAAACTAAATTTTGGTCTATACATAATTTTTAATTTTTCTTTTATGACATATGTTTAGTGTTATTATTTTTTATTTTATAAATTGTATTTATATCGTGATATCTTTTACTGTTTGTGAACTGAAAATAAATAAATAAAACAAATTCTATGAACACTAATAAATTATTATATATTGTATGTAGTAATTGAAGACCTCGTTCTAATAATATTAAATGTCCAAAATTTTTCAATACGGTATTATAAGATTGTATTATTCTCTGTCTATGCGTCCGTACAATCGTTCTTTCCAAATGTTTATAAAAAATCTTTTTTTTAAAGTGAACGGGGGTTATCCCGAACAGGTAGAGGAACTTTTGTATCTAGGAAGATACGCAATGTCTATTTTTCTTTTTGCACCAAAACAGGTTTGAGAAAAATCACATTTATTTTTGTGTCCTTACCGGGAATCGAACCCAGAACCTTCCGTGTGTGGCCAAGAAAGGAGGGCCAGTGTCGGGAACAGGATAAAAGGTGCACTAAAATCAAACTTGGCCAATTCATATTTGTCGCTGGAGGCGAAATTAGCAGTTCACAGTGGAGTCCTGGGCCCCGATTACAACAGGAAGTTAACAGTGTTAACGTATGTAAAGTCAGAGTGATAAAGCGTTCTATCATCTCTGCCTACCCCTAGAGATACGGCGTGATTGTTTGATATTGATGATTTGAGCGTACATTATTATTTTTATTATTATAATTTTTAATTGTTCGTCTTTCTTTATTTTATTTTTTGTAATTGTTTACATCGCGCAAATTTTATTGATATTAATTTAATTTTACTATTGTATTAGTTATCATGTTTTGATATATATATATTTATTCATGGCATCCCGAAAATTTTACCATTGTTCATTTTATTTTATTACTATGTATAAACATTGTAATTAATTAACAATTTCTATCACAGTGGAAAATGTATGTAGACTTTTTTTTAAATTATTTTTATATTCTGTAATTTTCGTTTCATGTAAAAATTGTTGTTTTCCCAAAAAATAAACAAATTAACATCTCCGCTAGTATTTCATCAGTTTTTTTTTTGGTGCATGAAATCACCTTATTTGAAATACGATGGTGTAAAGAAATGATTTACACAGTAATCCAAATCGAACGTAGCTCAGCTGACCATTGACCATATGACGCATATGGAGTTTCCATTTGATTAATGCAAGCGGTTCATTGCCTCTAACGCGTAGAGAAAAATAAAACTCGCAAAGTTTGTATAGCGAGTAATTAATACTCACCATTAGAAATAATCTATTTGTATTTCAATGCACTATGACAAACAACCGGTTTCATCGCTCTCGCGACATCGTCAGACTGGTATGGTTTTTACTAAGTTCAATAAACAAAATAAACAAATAAACCCTCACGCCGTTTCCCCGCAGGGGTAGTTAGTAGAAATCAATACTAACCGTTATTTATACATGTTTAAGAAGTGTGAAAAGGTAAATAGTCCCTATGTTTATTAAAAAATATATATCGTAAGTTTTTTTTTTAAATGGGAGTTTCATTATTTTTTACCTTGGTTATAATGTACAAGGTTTATTACAATATTTGAGTTTGTCCAAATGTTCGTAGACAAAAGACTGGATTTCACCCCCTCGGGAGTCATTAAGATTAACAAATTACAACAGGGATGGAGAATACCTTAAATAAGGGAATATGGAAGTCTAGGCATTTACAGGGCTTATGACCTGTGATTGGCTGGTTTAAGTGGCCAATGCAATGTCAATGTATATATCGCACCTCGAGTGTAATACCGTAGTATATGCAAATATTGTAGTTGAGATATGGGAGTTAGAAAATTTCACTTTGCTTGAAAAACTGGGTTTTTAAAATGTGTTTAATTTTCTTTTTATGTGTTAATGTTTAAATTTAAACCTACTTACTTTTTCCGCTTTCAAGCTTGTGAGAAAAATAATTGTTTTGTATTTAAACCTCAAACATGAGAAATTCGCACTTACTTCGGTTTTACGCTTAAGCTAGGGTTTCCTAGGACAGCGCTGCCCGTATCTTAACGGCCGTAGTGAACGGTGATGCGGTAGACAGCACTCGTAACGGTGACTAGAGAGTGGTTTCCTAGGAAAACGGTATTATCAACACTATTTAACACCGTTTTTCTAGGAAATCACTTTCTAGTCACCGTTACGACGGCTGTCCACCGTATCACCGTTTACTACGGCCGTTAAGATACGGGCACCGCTGTCCTAGGAAACCCTAGCTTTACGATGCGATCCAAAAACAGGCTACAGCCGAAACATCTCATCCGATTCTTACATATAATATAAAACATATATGTAAATTTAAAAGAATATTGTATTTTGAAGTAAACAAATAAATAACTATACCTTTGAAGAAAATATAAGCCTTGTAATAGGGATGGAGAATACCTTAAATAAGGGAATATGGAAGTCTAGGCATTTACAGGGCTTATGACCTTCATTGGCTGTTTTTTTGTGGCTACTTTACATACTGTATAACATTCACATTCTGCCCATATTTAAACATCCACATTCCCTCACCTCTTCCATCTGTTGACTTTTGTGAAGTAAAAGAGCTGAAATCTTTCATGTGGGTGAGATTCATCATAGGGAGAATGGTGAATGTTACACAGTGTGTAAAGTGGCCACTTAAAACCAGCCAATGGCAGGTCATAAGCTCTATAAATGCCTAGACTTCCATGTTCCCTTCTCAAAAATGTTTCCCTCTCTGTTGCAACAAATTCAGATAAAACAAATCATTTTCCCATTTGGACAAAATTTTAATAATTTTCTGGTGTAATTGACCCAAAAGCAATCTCTTTACACACCTTAATATAACATTCACCATTTGCCTATGTTTTAACATTCATTTTTAATCGTATTTGTTCCGTATTCTCCTGTATAGCATTCTTCGAGCCTTTGTTTGTAATTACGTGATATTCTAATACGAATTACCTGCGACATTTAATGCTTAGATTTTGCATAACTTACCCCACTGTATTGCCTTCTGACATTTTGTGATCTCGGTAGTTCTATTGTTTGATACATTTATTTCTTGTGTTCAAATCATGTTTCCTTAATTCGATTATATTATTTGCTGTGATTTGAAACCGTTTGTTTTTATTTGATATTTCCTTCAGGTGGTTGGCAATAGTGTTGCTCATAACCGACAGATAATATAATGGTGTTTTGTTCGATTCGAAATTATTATTTAAAAAGCACATTATTAAAATACGAGTATCTAACAAAGCTGTAAAATAATTAGGACTTGTACTTAGAACCGGAAAAGATTTAAAGAATATAAACACATTAAAATATTTGAATTTATTTCAACAGAGAGGGAAAAACGTTTTTGAGAAGGGAATGTGGAAATCTAGGCATTTACAAGGCTCATGACCTGTCATTGCATTAAAATATCTTTACACATCTCTAGTTAGAAGCCAACTAGATTATTATTCTCCAATATGGTCACCTTATAAAATCACTTTCTCGGATTCTATTGAGAGAATTCAAAATAAGTTTCTTAGATGTATTAATTTTAAGATGGGTTTTTCTACTAATCAATTAAATTATAACAAAATTTTAGACTCTCTTAAATTAACTAAATTGCAAGAACGAAGAACATCGACCGATCTTACGACTTTATATAAAATAGTAAAACCGATGTTTGATACCCCGGATCTACTAAAATTGATTTCATTCTATGTACCACCTAGGTTAAGCAGAACATCTACCACATTTTATTGTAAACATTCTCGAACGGTAGCTCAATATAACTCACCTATTGTTAGATTACAGAATAACGGGAATGAATATGGATCATATTTTGATATATTTAGTTTATCTCTGCCTAACTTAAAAAATAAAGTGACCAACATATTTTAATCAAAAAGAGCAAATCATCTTCAGGAGATTGGGTTGGAATAGGTATAATTTGATTGATTAATGTATTTTGTTATTGTATAATTTCTTTAAAATGTAAATGTATTTCAAGTAATTTATTATGTGTACAGTACGAGTATATTAATATTTCATACTCGATTTTTTTATATTTTTATTTTTAAGCACTCTTTATACCACATATATGTAAATGGCAGAATTGCCGTTTATAAATAAATAATAATAATATAATAATTTATCAAGCATTTACCACCATTATTGATTATCTTCCGATTCAATCACTAAAAAAATTATGGTAACAAAAATTATGCTGTGGAAAAAAATAATGCAGTGCCCTAACGGTGCATAGCATTACTGCATGTACCGTTTTTCCATCATTTGTCACATGAAGGTAAGATGCTCAGACTTACGCTTAAGGTGCCAGTCCGGCGATATGGAATATTTCAGTATAAAACCTCATTTTAATGCTTTATATCGACCTCGATTCCTCTACATTCAAATATCTTCTCACGCAAGCGCGCCGATTATTCCGACTTTTGATATGTACGTCTTCGAGCATTTGTTGGATTTGGTCATGCCATGTCTTATCGGTCTTCCTCACTTTTTTGCGTCCATCAACATGCGCATAATAAATCTTTTTAACCGATCTTTCTCCCTGTAATCCCTCTACATGTCCGAACCAACCCAAACAAAGAATAATGAATAAGAATGATTCAGTTTAAAAAAAACATATTTTTTAAATGTAAAACTAAAAAAAACTTCAATAAAAAATATTTTTTCTGAATTTGCAAACCATCTGATGAAAAGACACTGGATTAAAAGTTCTTCGTGTTGAAAATAAAATATTAAAATTAGACAACTTAGAATTCTTAGAAATTAAATCGAGATTCACAATTAGAAAAAATAACCAAATGAACTATTTTTCCTTCCGTCCACTCCTGCCTAGTTTTAATTCTTAAAAGACTGTGGGAAATAATTCCTTTGCGCGCGGTGATGTAACATCGTGTTACGACAAGTAAAAGGTGGAATTTTCTAAAGCTCAGGCATTTGAAAAAAAAAACATGAAGACAAATAGTTTAATAATTCTTTTTTCATATTTTTAAAAAATAAACATAATATTTAGCCCCGTTATAACAACAAAAAAAACAAATTCGCCGCTCATAATTCACGCGTGCGTCCCCCACCACTATCAAAAATCGACTGAATTTGTTTCACACAACACCGGTCACAGAACAGCGTCTCTGCCTTCCTTGTTACGTGTTCTATCTTCGTGCTCTCTCTATTACAGATGTATTACTGTATTGTAGCGGACTAGCAAGGTTAAATATTGTTTGTATTAAAATCCAGGATACTTATATGAATTTTTCTTTCCAAATCCGGTGGGCAAATGTCCATTTGAAGATTACAAAAAATACAATTTTATCATTTAAAAAATAAGAGAGATATACACGTATCGTGTCTTGTATCGTATGTCGACTAGTGTGACATCACAGCCACCACACAAGAGTTAAAGATCGTATCCATCTCACTCCACAACTTCCATATTTGCAGCAAGAACAACGTGGCAAAAAGACATGTCTTATTAGCTCCGTATGTTTCGATTCAATATTTAGTAAACACGGTTGAAAATAAAATAGTATAAGATTCATTAGTTAATTATAATTTAATAAAAAATCTTGTGTAGCTTTGAAACCGGTCGGTAGAAAAAATAAGTTGTTAACAACAAAGTTGTATTATATTTATTTTAGCATAATTTAATTTATTTTACATTATCTCTGTTTAAATCACGTCTGAAGAAACATCTCCTTTCTTTTCCTTAATCTCTCCTCCTTTCCTTTTTCCTCTTTCCTCTTTTTTTCCTTTTTCACATTGAGTAATAGTTTTGATTTAAGGTAATTTATAAACACTACTACTACTACTACTACCATCACGCCATTTCCCCGTAGGGGTAGGCAGAGAGAATGGACCGCCACACACGTCTATTCTGGCATACACTCCTAGCCTCTTCCACAAATACGTTTATTTCTATTTTTATATATCTTTAGCTTTTTAATCTTTTTTTTCTATTGAATATGTTCTGTAACTTGAATTATAAAAATAAAACTTTTATTTTATTGGTTGGTTGGAAGAAATTGCCATTTGGCAATAAGCCCGCCAATGTACAAATAACATTATGTACAAAAAGTTAAATAAAAATTAAAATAATCACAAAATTAGTTCCTAAAATAGAAATTTGATGACATATTTATTCAATTATTTTCAAGCTGTTTACGAGCACCGCTATTTGGCACGTTTGCGAAATCAGGGGCAAAGCTTTCAGTTCTTTTTGTTTCACCTTATTTTAATATTATCCATCGCGTTCGATAGATATTCTTGCGGTGATTGCATCGCCTTCGCGATCACGTTTTCAGCATAATGATAGAGCTACGGTCCCGCGTCTTGTAGGCGAATGGAGAAGTCGATCTTTCGACACCTCATTCCCTTGTGTGATTTGCGCCATTATGCCTGTGCTTACTATAATCGTGCATGCACAAAACATACATTCACCTTGCGACACCTTAACTCCGACGGCAAATACCATTCTCTGTGCAATTTATTGATATTTTGTCTATTTTGTCATAATCCCCTTTGTACTAAAAGCTACCTCTGCACACGTCTCCGTGCTTCACATAGCGTGTTGCATTTGCGAGCCGATACCCAGAAATCAACAGTGGATTTCAACGCATGGAAAACAAACAACCAACTATATCTTTAAAACAACTTTATGTAAAAGCTTTGTTACTATACGCACGTAAAAATTATTCTCTACCTTCCGTTACAAATACAATAGTTACTAGATACTCCACCCTGATGCTGCAAAAAAATAAATACAACCTTCGGTCAAAGAGGATTGGCCTACTACTCGGTTAAAGTGTATAATCTACTTCCATTATCCATAAGGACAATTAGTTAGTTCTCACAATATAAAATTGCTAATAAGAAATGGATAGTGGAGGCGGGTTGCGCACGGATCAATGAGTGGATCAAGCCTAATAGGTAAAATGTGTGTACTGTTTATGAAATTTGTTCCATTGGTCTATATAAATTGGTTATGTTTTTCATGATTATTTTAGTTTTTTATTGTTTATTATGTTAATGATAATTAGGTTAATTATATTAATTACGTTTTTTTATTATTATTATTATTTTAACTTTGTTAAATACCCCTAATGAGGGAAGTATAAATAAATAAATGTTACAATATTGGTGTTTTTTTTTAGCAAGGATTCAGTTGTCGAAATAACGATCGAGTAACTTATATTTAAACTATAGCAACAGAATTGGAGAACATTTTAGGGAAGGAAATATGGAAGTCTAGGCATTAACATTTTATCTTGTGTTCTGCCGGTGGCAACATACGGTCTTGAAACCATGTCACTCGCTGCTAGAAGTGTTCACAAAATTAAGTGCACTCAGCGGTCTATGGAAAGACAAATGTTGGGCGTCTCTTTAGGAGACCGAATAAGGAATGATGAGGAGAAAAGACGCTATGTCCCCAAATTAGAAATATTAAATGTCGTAATTGACCAGTGGGTTTTAAGTTTTTTTTCGAAACATAAAATTCTTTTATATACTTCATTTTATTCTGTAGTCTTTAATGATGATATTTTTATATGTTTATTTTTCAGCTACCTATATTTTTCTCATTTTTTAGATCTTTATCCCTAAATTAACGGCCGGGATTAGACAAAAATATCTGTCACAATTCTCGTTGTTAATGGCCTTCGTATTTATTTTTAGTTTTCATATTGCATAGGCCGTAGTCGTGATCTGCCACCAATTCAACATCCAACTATTTTAATCGTTGGTTTTTATAGATTTTACATGGAATTCCTCCGAAGACAGCTTTCTTCGAGATGTTTTATGTCGGCTGTAAATGTATTCACTGTCTTGGCTGAAGGAAATAAATGTATCGAAGCACTGACGTATATTGAATACACCCGTCATTCATATACCAGCAACATCTTGCGCGGCCTTCAACAATGAGGAACTTCAGCCCTACGGGAAATTGGATACAAAAAATGTTTTTTTACGCGTGGTAAAAATTAGAGCATTCAATTATTAGCAAAGTTTCTTGAGAATGTACGAAAAAAATATTTTAATAAAAACGAACTAC
The DNA here is from genome assembly GCF_059751315.1 of Micrasema longulum. Lineage (NCBI taxonomy): Eukaryota > Metazoa > Arthropoda > Insecta > Trichoptera > Brachycentridae > Micrasema > Micrasema longulum. The sequence goes on from NW_028278815.1 coordinate 775,447, forward strand.
TTTGAACGACGTCACTAGTTCATATGAATCAACCAATGATTAGAGAGTTGTTGATTTCCGGTTTACTTACCGTCAATGAACCAATCGGCAGAACTGACCGTGAAGAAGTGGAAGAGAACTTGAAACGTCACACGCGGAGTAACCAAAAATCAAAAATTCAAAACTTAAAAAAATCATAACGCTTATAATATGATACACATTTTTAAATTTTTAAAATTATTTTTTTGGCTTAGCTTATTAACAAATAAACAAATTAAGTAAACCACTGGACTTCCTCATTTAATAAAAATATACTACAAATCACAATATAAATTGAAACATCCACCTGAAAAAGAAATATACATATTCATTCATTAGTTCATGTGTATTTATGTGTAACTCGTTACCATAGATTTGACATTAGCGCAGTTGGTTAGACGGCTAACTGTGAAACTAGCGTTGCGGGTTCGATTCCCGCCAGCTGAAAGAAAGAAATCCTAGAAGAAAGTTTTTACGATATCGATGAACTTCAGAACTTGATTTTCAGAACATAATTTTAACCTATCGTTCTTCTTCTTCAGCCTTCTGTTCTCCACTGCTGGATATAGGCCTCTTCCATATGCTTCTATTTTTCTCGGCCGGTTGTTACTTACAGCTAATTTTTACCCCCTAGAATAGCTATGTCGTCGGACCATCTTTTTTTAGGTCTTCCGACGCCTCGCTTATTCTCCCAGGGTCTCCATCTTAACATTTTAGGGGTCCATCTTGTGGGGTCTTGTCTCGCAACATGTCCTGCCCATTGCCACTTCAGTCCTGCCACGCGATCCATAATATCCGTTATTCTGGTTCCGTTCCTAATGTCTTCATTTCTTATTTTATCTCTTAGGCTTATACCAAGAATGGATCTTTCCATGGATCGCTGTCTGCGTTTGAGCTGTGCTACATTTCTTTGTGTGAGGGCCATGGTCTCTAACGCATATGTTGTCACTGGCAGTATACATGGCAGTATATATACTGGCAGTATACATGATTCGTAATTTTTACTTTTCAGGCAAATCGGAATCTCTTTATTTTCAAGTATGTGCCTCAGTTTTCCAAAAGCTGCCCAACTCATTCCCATTCGTCTTGGCAGTTCCGCCGATTGGTCACATCTCGTTTTATGAAGCGTTATTTCTACTAAATTATACTTCGTTGGATATTACTTATTTTGCGAGTCTATGAGGCGATGTTGTGTACGGAAAAATGCAAAAATAAGGTTAGGTTAGGTTAGGTTTTGAATCGGGTTGTGGTCCCGTGGCTAGTGTTGTGGACTCACGGATCAGAGGTCCGAGGTTCGAACCCCTCTCTACCCCAACTTGATTTCCATTTTCTAATGGTGAGTTATTTACAACTCGTTGAAAATGGCCACCAAAATGGAAATATTTGGGTAAATCATAAGAACGCTAATATTTCTTTTCTAAAAAAAAAAAAAAATCTGCAATTCACGTAAGGATGTCTTTATTTATAATTTATTTGTAAATCAGCGATACGAGTACTCAACATTATTTTAGGTACGTGTATTTTGTACATACACAAATCTGGATTTCTCCCAAGGGGGGAGTAGGTATATATTTTTATTAATATCCGAAATATCCATAATCATAAGCATCGAATATCTATAATCCTGAATTTGAAAAAAATTCTACCTCATCTCTGTAGGGATATTAATAAAGATACGATTACTGCTTACATTTATTGACTAGTCTATTTCGTTTTACTGTTTCCTGCGTGTAATTTCAGATTCGTTACCGTAATTTAGGATAATTACTATCTCATTACTATGTATATCTAATAAAAAATCTTTGTACTGACACCTCTCGAACTGCAGGGATGAAATAATCACAGCAAGACCATAGACGTATTCTGTAATCATACTTATCACAAGAAGTAAACACACGATTAAGGTTGTAATGATCACCGCAATTATTGCACGCGCAGGCTTAATCGTAAATTGCTCCAAGCAAAGATGTTTCATTCGAGTTTGCATAAATAGAACTGTTGCATATCTAATATAATATTTATTTATTTATTTGGTTTGTTTGTGTTGATTAGGCGATTACGGTTGGTACATAATTAAAATTGAATGTAGAACATATTGACATGAAGGACCTTTATAGAATTGATAAATAAATAATAATAATAATAAATTTCGACAATTTTTCTTGCGCCGTTTTCGTGAGTAATCACTTCAAGGGCGCTGTACATTATACTTAAATAGAAAATTAGGTTTATCTACAGGCTAACTCTTAATTACCATTTACTAACAGACAAATTTTACAAATCATGTAATACACATAATATGGTACTTCTGTATGGTAAGCCGATTTTCAGCCATCCACTCACCTATTTTTACAATGCGCTGAATGATGGCTAATTGTAAATTGTCTTTATCGATTGGCTTACAGAAAAAGCATATTTGGGTACCATCAGCATAACAATGAGCCTATAATCCGCAAGATTCAATTTTTCTACATCTTTTGTATATAGGAGATACAACAATGGCCCTTAAACCGATCCTTGCGGTACTCCTGTTGTTACTGGGTGTACTGAAGATCTAGCATTTTGAAATGCAACCTCATACTCTCTTTCATAAAGACATGACTGGAACCATAAGTGCGCATCTTCACAAATACCGTATGACTTCTTAAGTCTCTCAAGAAGAATTTTATGATCGACTGTATCAAATGCAGCACTCATATCCAGGAGAGCAATCAGTGCTAGATTTCCAGAATCAACAGCCATTATTAAATCTGACAGAATCCGTACAATGCCTGTCTCTGTTGAATGAAATCGCCGGTAAGCGGATTGCATTTCGGGGAAAAATTTATTATCATCAATATATTCAACGAGTCTGTGCCACAAGTTTTTCTAATATTTTCGCAATTATAATAATATATATATATGGTGCGAGCATTGAAGTATATAACTAGAGTTAACATAAGCGTTCGAAATATGTTCCCTCACCTGCGGCCAATTGATCTATGTTTGATAGAACGGACTTTAATCTGTTGCGAGCGTTCGCCAGCTACTTTTCTCCTCAAAATTACTAAAATGCCTTTATGAAACGACAAACAAAGGTGACGCATATGCGGAAGGGAGCGACATACTGAATAGAACTTACAGTCGACCGATGTAAACAGTCCGTGCTCTTTACTGTACTACTTGTTTTGCTTGTCAAAGTCGACGTGACGTTACTTGCTATCTCTGCTGGTCAATCCCTGTCCTTTGAGGACGACTTTTTAACTCGGATTTATATGGAGTGTTATCTCTTTATATTATATCTCAATGGGTGCGAGACCAATTTATTAATTATTTGACTTTCAAAATATATACGTATCTACTTTGAAAAGAAACAGAACTGAACATTCGAAATGATTAGAAATCACCTTCTTTAGTAGCGGTTCCCAATTTTTTTTACTATGCAACCTAAATTCGTCTATCTTTTTTTGGCAGAACCCTATCTCGACAATAAAACAAATAAATTGACAAAAATGTTATTTTTAAGACTTTATTGTTTGCATGCTGTAATGTTTGAAAAGAATGATTTTTGTTCACTGTTTTATTCATAATACTCCCTAACTCTCGGAACCCAGCGGAACACTTTTTAGGAACCGCTGCTCTATATCTACATTGCAAATTTCAAAAAAGTTTTTTTTTTAATATCTTGAGTAGTGCACACATAAACATATTCTTATGTGTGCTCTAATTATTACATTGTGTATGTATATATATAGATATATTTTATAAACTGTCCCTTTATAGGACACATGTTTTGTGTTAATTTACAGCTTCCAGACCTAATAAAATAGGTTGTTTTTTAAGATAATAAAAATATTGCATTTGAAAATGTTAAGTAGAAGACCGATCTACCAGTGAACGTTATTACAATACTCTTGTGACACAAGACTTATTATTCATACGAACTATTAGAAAATAAATATCTCAATTCTGGTGGTATATTTATGTACCACTGTCCTACAAAGGATTAACACATATGTTTGCAATCCGAAGATTACATTTTGTGCAGGTATTTATTTTGTAAAACGCTTTACTGATGTACCTAGAATGTACTTAATTTTTTTTCTTATTTTTCCACATCCGTTGCTAAGTGTAGCCTGTGGACATCACCAGACGCCTCCAGGAGACGCTATCGCCAGCCGGCACTCTCGCCTCCTCCCACGTCAGTCCCACGTTCCTCAGTACCGCCGAAAAAGCCCAAAAATCATCATCGACGGCAATCTACGCGTACATATAATAAATCTAAAATCAAATTGAAATATCTTACACGATTAGTAATGTTAATTACGTTATTTTTTACAACCGTATTTACGAGTGCACTTAAAAGATACAAGTCTATTATATTTTGTATTTCGTCTTCAATGCGAAGGAATTAGTAATTAGAGTGCTGCATTTCAAATGATTGTGCTTTGTGGCTTTCATTATAACCAAGTTCTGTATTGTAGTTCCGTGTACGAGTATGCGCAAGGTAATGAGCAAAGTGTAGCAGGGGCGAACAGTGTATAGAAGCGATTATGCGCAGCCTACCATTATATTTTACCAACCATAATAATGTTTTATTTTAACTTTATTTACAGAAAAACAAAAATATAATTACCATTTATTTTAAATCATTTCCACCGTTTGTATTTTTTTCCCAATATAAATACTAATAAAGCGCGCCAAGCGCCTGCGGTGAGCCAGAAAACTAACCGATTATTCCAGTTTATTTTTTCATACAAATAAGTATACTATATTTTGAATGTCTTTTTCTCCTGGATTAAACTCGCAGATTACACAAATTATTTGAAGATTCTTGATTTGGAAAACAGTATTTCAAACATTGTTTCTTAAGAACTATTTTTCTTTGAGATGGTACTTTTGACATAAGACTATAATTACTTTCATGCGTCATATTGCAGGATATATAGCGCTCCACGCGGCCGTTTTTAGCACTATTAATTACTAGAACGATTCGGCTAGTTGAAATTTCAATTGAATACCTAATATCGACTGAATTCATAGTGGTATTTTTTATTTATTTTTAATGAATTTTATATTAAAGTATTGGAGAATACATCTATATTGTATAATATATCACGCAGTTACATCGTTTGAGTTGATTTCGTGGATGAGAGTTGTTGTATCACACAGAACCACAGTAAAATATCAATTTATAGTATATATTACTTACTCTATATTATGTACCTCCTATGTAGGTACAAAAATATGATATTTTTTAATAGCTTACCTGTAAATAAAACCACCATTCGCCGCTGATGTGTAGTCATGTAATTGGCCAAGGTGAATATAACACTAACTTAAAAACACGTCTTGTTACTTTTACTCTCATAAAATCAGTGTGTAACTATTTGATACATTTTAATTAGTTTTTATACAGGGGTTTTGGTCCCATGGACTACCATAGAACGCCACCACGACTCGTTCCTATTTTTTTAACACGTTTATTAACGACTAACAGGCAACAGCAAAAAAAAACATTGAAATCATAATAATAAACATAATCCATGTCTTTTGGGTGATCCCGTGTAAGTTGGATTATTTCCGACGTTTCGGCTACCATTACGGGAGCCATCCTCAGCGTAAACCTAATAAGTTTACCCTGGAGATGGCTCCTTCAATGGCAGCCAAAACGCCGGAACAAATCCAACTACATGGGATCACCCAAAAGAGATTCATTTAACATGGATTATGCTTTGGGAAATAACTGGGAAAAATATAGTAAATTGGACGAAATACGTTTTTTTTCTAAATATCTAAATGAAGGATCACTTATTATGTATTTTTGTAAGGTTTCTTTTTTGGAAATATTAACTACGAAATGTTTAAATACATTTAAAAAATGTATGGAAGAGGAGTCAAAACCTATCTTTGTCATTACACCCCTTCGCGTTAAATAATTCGCAGTAATTAAATTATCTTCTCCATCGGTTAATCGCGTGAATTCCACAATCCAGTGTCCTTAACAATATTATTATACGAGTTAACTACTGCTATTACTAGGTTTACATAATGTCTTCGTAATAATATAATATCCTGGTTGGCGTGTTACACGTGGCATTAAATTACCGCGTGCGGGGCTTGTTGTTAAGCCCATTTTATATGGATCGAAATACCGTATGTGAGATTTGACAGATTTTTACTTAAACATATTGTGACGCGTAATACACCAATTGAACGCAAAGGTTAAAGTTTGCCTCATGTCGCAATTTCAATTTTGAAAATATCGTATATTCTGCGCACACTTAAAAATTTTTAATATGTCAATACTTTTTTATTGAAAGTAATCCTCAAGGTTTTTACATATACTTTTTTTATTTGCATTTATTACAATTATCTCATAATTCAATTTTGTTACTCTGGTCTAGAATTCCAAACGTCCATACATTCCAAGCTGCAGGACGTGTTGCAATCTAGCTCCTATTTTTGTTAACGATATTTAACAAATAGTACATTTGAAAAATAATATAAAGGCAATCTAGATTTCTTACCGTCCTTGCGCTATGTAGCTGCAAGACGTGTTGAATTCTAGCTCTTATTAAAATATATTGTGAAGGGGCCTATTGTTGGAGTCAATAGTTGTGTTGGACACTTAGTTCGTCGACTCTATTCTGTTTTTACAGGTAGGTCAGTCAGCGTGCCTACGTTATGCGGAGAGTTTTTATACCTCCACTGCAGGCTAAAATATGGTGAAGGAAATCGGCTGAAGTCCTAAATCCAACATCTCACGCGTGGCTCTCACTTCAAAAGGTTGCTTTAAATATTATAAATAAAAAGAAGTCGTACTTACATGATATTTGAACACTATTTATTTCAGCAAGAATTAAATACAATAAAATGAATGAGATGTATTAATGAATTTTGAAATAAAAAAATAGGTCACTGAATTTACGTTTTACACGAATATTTTCTACGACGCGGTTAGCGATAATTTCGGAAGACTACGATCGTGGATCCTGGTAGTAAGTGGCGGGCTGTAGAGGTAGAGAAAAGCGAGCGATCAGTGCGTCGGAACTTCTATAGGCTTACCTACATCACTGAACCTCTGGGTTGCCAACCTGTCGCGTTCGTAGACTATGCCCGACGGTTGGCAGTACCTACTTCTGAGGCACCGCACTATCATAATTTCAAATGGGAAACTAGTACTTGTATTCCAACCGTCCATATTCTCTGTAGCTGCACAATGTATTGGAATATTTATCGCACAGCGCCCTTAAGGTAATTTTCACAACACTGGCGCTATGTCAATAATCGAACCATATTTATATAGCATGCTTTATTTACATGTTCGCACAAAAATATAAGTGGAGATAAATCCGCCTCGTAGTGTAGTTGTTGGCTCGTTCGCCTACCATGCTTGAGGTCCCGGGTTTGATTCCTGGGAAGGTCCACATTAAATGTTGATTTAAAAAAATGGTTACACACAGCGAAATTTCATTTCTGGACTGGCACCTGCAGCGTAAGGCTGATCACCTCACCTTCATGCTAAAGTGCGGACAGAAGTATGATGATATACAAGTGATTACTTTAACCAGCCAAAGACAAGTCATAAGCCCCATAAATATACCTTGCTTATAACGTACAAGGTTTATATCTGTACCTTAGAGGATAAAACACGAGAGTCTACTTTTTGCCGGTTTGAAGTTAAAAATGCAGAAATTATTCCAATAAGCTTTTTTATACGTAAATAAAACACCGAAATCCACTTTCGTTATAAAAATACATCTTTAAATTGAAATAAAAATCTAAAGTCCACTTTGTTCTAATGTAAAACAACATAAGTAGGTAGTCCCAGATATTATATTTTAATATGTACAATTATTATCAAAGTTCTTTATTGATTAAATTGGTCTCATTTGGTTCAAAAGTTCTGAAGTTTAGAAAATCACACAATCAGAAAATCAGTTTCCTGAACATTTCGTTCAATGTGACTCCCGTTATTTATCCTTCAAGGTAGAGATATTATTTACTATTAAACGGATAGTTGATTCTTTGCTTACTTCCTAATTTATAGCACTTTCAAGGAATCTCCGATTACTCAAGGTAATTTATTTTAATTTTAATAATAAAGCGTCTTTATCCAAATCGTATCTTGTAAAAGGGATCCATATAAAACGGCTTAACGTTCGCAAACCACCAAGCAGTGCGCCTTGTATTCATCCTCTTATTTCGCAGCATCCACCTGTCCTTATGTCTTATGCAAGAGAGACGTCTGTTTAAAGGTCGTTGTCCCTGCATGCACTTTTCTCGGCCTTAGTATCAGCTTACCAACTTCGTCTACCGAGAACCGTGTGCCTGCTGATTCACTGATCATTAATTCGTTAGCTTTTTAATTTATGCACCAATTCGAATCATCATTAAACATATTGGATTTATTGCAATCCAATTAGTTCGTTTGCCGCATTTGCTGTGTTTTGAAACTATTAAAACAAATGTACTTAATTTATCAACAAGTAATCAAACATTTTATGTTTTTAATCTTATTTATTTATTTATACACCCATTGAGCATTTACAACGACGATAGATATACTACGTTACATCAGCGAAAAAATATACATCTTTATATATATAATTCCTTTATACGTGTGATGTCACCGTACTCCTCCTAAACCGCTTAACCGATTTACGTGCGGTTTTCAGAGAAATATAGATCTTTGCGCTGTGCGTGTTCGTAGATATTAAAATCTTCAATCAAATATGTAAAAAAAATTAGGAACATAAATGTTTTATTCATAGATCTCCCAGGGTTGTATTCGAAAAGAAAGCATTTGCAAAAAAAATGGAAAGATGTTTTTTTGTGTATAAAAAAGTTTGTTTTCGAATGTTTACAAACAGCACTTGTTTTTTTGGATTGCCACTGCCATGAGGCCGGCTAATCTCCACTCGAATTCCTCCTGTAGGATTTTTTATTTGATAGTCGCCGCTGAATACAGCGGCCTCCGTGGTGTAGTGGTCAAGACGCTTGACTCGTCTTGCATGGAAGGTTCCGGGTTCGATTCCCGGTGAGAACACAAAAATTAAAATGTGATTTTTCTCAATCCTGGGTGCTCTGTGATGTAATTCACCACTATAATTAGGCCTCCTGGCCGTTGTGGTGCAAAAAAAATGTAAAAAAAAAAACGCCTTAAACAAATACAAAATAATATAAAGAATGTCAATACACCTTAATTTTACTGTGCCGTGCGGATTTGAACGATACGTGTGAAATATACCATTCTCTGTCGGACATCGACTCGGCTGATTGATTTATTTGGAAATTCTAGTCAGCCATAACGGACACAGATAGTCATTTCACAAGTCTCAGAAAAAACTTTTTTTTTTTTGTTCCGAACAGTTTTTAAAACGCATCCTCGTATATCACGTTGACCCCTGAACCTTGTATCTTACTATTTACCCGTTGACATAAGACGCCACTGTAATCACAGCTTTCATCTATCAAACTTTTCAACGGACTGACATAAGGCCTTGTTCGGCTCAGTTACTTTCGTTCCTACAATTCTGATCTATGAAGTACGCCTCCCTTTAATTGCTGGTCCCCGCCCCCCGTCACTTTCTCCATCCCAACTCCTGGAAGCAGTCAATCATCAGCCACTTGACCTTCACCCAGATAGCCATCACCCATCACCGATGCCATTACGCATATCGTCACGTATTTCTTTACTTCTTCAATATCCGGCGATTGAATTTTGGTACAACGCTTTTTTTCCCGGTGGTATGTTTGAAGCGGTCTATGTAACTACAAATTCAATCGTGTTGAAATTAAATATTAACGAAATGGCTTATATTTTAAGATGACAGGTGAATCCAGGTTGTAATCTAGAATAAGTGGGTTCTTTCCCCGTTACTTACTAGCTTACACGAAACAATATTGTTGTATTTATATGCATAATTTAAGGATCTTTTTTGGAGTATTTTTTTATGAATATTTATTTATTTTTACAATAAAATAACATACATAATTGTTTTGTTGTTCCCGCAAAGCCGATGCTTGTCTGCGGGTTACATTACATCATTATTTTTTTTTATGGGTAATATTCTCTTGCTCTTTTTTTTCAGTTTTTGGTGAATTTTTAAAATATAGACCAGACTAGGAACTAGACTTTTATAAACTAAAGATGCCACGAATATTCTGATATCGCCCCGAGAGTGTTCAATATTTTGTAAGAGCGTATTAAGCTCTCAAGGACTAAAACTATTTTCAAGAAAGGAGTTAACGACTGGATTTTCCGTAGTGGGAGGGATTTGAGTTGGAAACTCCTTGATGATTTGCCGAATGTTTGAGTTTACGGTTTACCATATTGATGTGCCATATATATGAGTTTTTTAAAATGATTTTTTAAGTTACTGATCCTATATTTGTAGTGATATACTCATGTGTCTGTGTCAACTAATTGCTAGTCCTATCTCAACACAGGACTTTTAGTCCCATTACAATAAATTAATATCCCAGCACTCTTCAAGGGCGCTGTACAATAAAATAATATCCCATCACGTCTTGCAGCTACAGACCGCATGAACGATTGGGATTCTAGTTCCTCGTTTCCTATTATGATATATTTCAATTATAACAAATAGGAGCTAGATTACAGCACGTGTTTCAACTAGATAAAGCATGAACGGTAAGTAATCTATCCCCCATTTACATAATGTTTTTATTTTACAATAAAGTTTTGAGTTTGAATAATATAAAAAAAAAAAAAAAAGTTTTAAACATTTTTAAAAATAGGAGTTAGATTATAACAAGTCTTACAGCTACTGAGCGCACGGACGGTTGAAATTCTAGACTTTTAAAAAAAAAAGATAGAAGCTAGACCATAAATCGACTTGCGGCTACAAAGCATAAAAAAAACAGAAGTCTACATTACCCATGGATGCTAGAGAACTAAACTACGAGTGGGTTAATACAAAACATTAATTACATGATGTAAAAACTTATATTTACAAATAAGTTATTAATTAAAAAAATACTTGGTACACTTCCACTTATTTATTTTGACCAATTAGCGCTTTCAGCATCTTTAGACTGGGAAGATGCCCATTAGAGGGTGAAAGCGCTAATTGGTCAAAATAAATAAGTGGAAGTGTACCAAGTATTTTTTAAATTAATAACTTATATGTAAATATAAGTTATTACATCATTACAGTGGAATTCCATCAAGAATTTTCAATAAATAATTGAAATAAAACATTAATTACATGTTCTAATTAGCTTGCATAAACTCAAGTTTAATTTTGTGATCTCGTTCGGAATCGAGCCAGGAATCCAATCCACTACACCGCGAGGCCGCCTCTCGTCTCGACAAGACAAAAATCTAAGTTTTCGTCTGTGGTACCATTTGCATTTTTCATTATAAATTATTATTATACACAGTACACCTACCTACATGCTAATGGTATAGAATAAGCACTTAGCTTTAGCTATTTGGATTGGATCGTGCGTACAGCGTACAGCGTACAGTGCATAGATCGGATAAGAACCGATCAGCAATCTACTACGCGACCACAAAATTGTCTATAATGCATATATAGTACTTATTTCTAAACCATTCTTCAACCAATGGCGGATAATTAAATAGACGCGTTACAAGCGCGTAATAAATGGCATTTCAATTCGTGGTTAGTTGCCTTCCTTCCATTTCTTTCTCACATAAATATTTGCATGTACACGTATCATGATTTGCAATTACGGCTTCCATTAGAGACTTGAGGTTCTCGAAATTTCTAGAATCTCGAAATGCCAGTATCGAAAAGCCGTGCGATTCTGAACGCTCTCCAGGTGGTTAAAAAGAACGCGTTGCAAGCACATTATTTACATACTAATTAAAAAAATATAACCACGACAATACCATATTATAAAATATAATATACAAAGAAAGCATCCACCCCTTTCCCGAAAGGATTCATAAAGACTTGAGTCTGTCTTCAGTTTCGCATATCAATATCAATTTTTTTAAAACTAACTAAGCGAAAATTTCATATTTCTTTACAATCAACCGCAACAAAACAAAGAAACTTTAAAAGCTTTCATTGTACCCCTCACTGCAGTATTGTCAATTTGTGATCAATCAAATACACATGGTCAGCACAATCATCTTTTTCTAATTTCCCAGTATGACAGTGGAGGAATACAGTGTTAGTTCCAAATTGAGACCGCACCCGCACGCTTCAAATCCCGCCTTGAATTTGAACATCTATATCCCTTCTGATAAAGAATTAAGGGGATTTGAATCCAGTCCTTGTCTACAAAAATTTGAACAAACTCAAAATATTGTTGATAAATCCACCTGGTCCATGAAGAACTATAGAAATTGAAAAAATAAAATTTGCAGGCATTGCCTAGTATGTAGGTGAAATAATTCAATTAGATTAACCTCACCCGCATAAATAAAGGTTTCAGCTCTTTAACTTCACAAACATCAACAGATGAAAGAATTGAAGGAATATAGATGTTCAAATATGAGTAGAATGGTGAATTTTACACAGTGTGTAAAGTGGCCACTTAAACCAGCCAATTATAGGTCATAAGCCCTGTAGATGCCTAGACTAGTTGTAATATGATAATGTTAACAGCTCCCCAGGGAGTTGAATCCAGTCCTTGTCTACAAAAATTTGGACGAACTCAAAATATTGTCGATTTCATATGCTTTAATGTCTAGTACAATTTCATACGTATTTTTTCATTACTTACCTCAACAATTCTACTATCTACAGAGTATATGCCCCCACTCGCATATCTTTATGGTGTTCAAACAGATATAGACACAGATGTGTTATCATTACGGACAAAGGATTCATCGTGATCAACAAAATTTCAAGCTTCATGTATCGTGAATTTTCTATCCAAAAATCCTGATCACCGTGTGACCGCAAAGCGTGTTGAGTTTTGATAAACTTTTGTCCTTTTAGAAAGTTGTGTCTAATCAATTTTCTCCCAAACGCATTCTTCCCAACAATAATGGTAATACTGCGGTTATTTCTCACCGATCGATTTCTTCTTGTTGCATACTTGCTGCTTGTGCAGCGGACATCGTGTGTACCTACATAATATATAATTATGTTCTTTTAGTGTGTTTTGCGCTGTCAAACAACCACCTGGCGTTATTCCTTGGATTGTAAAATTATTTTATACAGGACACGTGAATACTTGTATTGTGGTGATTTTTGGCGTAGTTACTACAGGAAAGATCGACCAAGTAATGAAATTGACGGGACTATGTCAATCGAAGCTAAACTAGCAGTGCACAACGGAGTTTTAGTCACAACACTTATGTATGTATGGAAGTGAAACATGGAACTGGCAGAGGAAGGATGAAATCCGAGTGAACGCCGTTGAAATGCAATATCTTAGACGAGTGTGTGGGAAATCAATGTATGACAGGGTTACGAATGATGAAATCAGGCGAGAGTGTAAATCTGAGTCAAGTATAATTGATAAGATTGAGAAAGGGTCTCTGAGAAGGTTTGGTCACGTAGAACGAATCGACGACGAAAGAATGGTAAAACAAGTATATATGGCGAAAATGAACGGTAACGTGAGACGAGGACGACCAAGGAAGACGTGGCATGATCAGATAAACCAAAATCTTAAGTCTGGTCATGTCAAAAGCAGACAGAACCGAAGGGCATGTATGACAAGATTTATGAATGTGGAAGAAGCTAGGAATGTATGCCATGATAGACGTGTGTGGCGGTTCATTCTCTCTGCCTACCCCTTCGGGGAAATGGCGTGATGGTAGTAGTAGTAGTAGTAGTGCCTGTCATGCCGGGAAATTACGAGGCTCCGCACTGAGAAAGACGTCGAAGAAGAATTATTACGTATTTTCGTGTTTTTGTTATAATTGATCATATTCCTCCATTTGCTTTTTCTCCCCCACGTCTAAATGAATTGGTATTAAAATCAAGATCTAAGCCTCCGCTCTCCGGCGCAAAATCCATCTGTGTTTAGAAAGTTCTACTATATGTAACTGCAACAATACTCGAATCATTAAAATACCTCGAGATTGCTCATCTCTGTGGGCCTTATTCTCATTTAACAGTTCGTCAGGGGTACAGAGTTCCACATTGTTATATTGACTGCACTACAACATGCATTGCGGCAATTTCAATTACCTGTGTTTAGCTGACTCATGTTCTCCATTTGTATGCACGTCCGAAGTTATCTTTTCTTGCATCATCAGCGTATACACTGTTATTAGCGGGTTATCGATACCCGTAATAATTGACTTTCTCCGTTTCTTGGTTCTTAACCTTCATCTCAATACTGTTCGTCATTTTTCTCTCTGCGTTGATTTGTTGTTCCCCGAGGAGGTCTTTGTTTAATTTAATGTGAAATGTTTTTCTGAAAGCCCTTCCAATATTTGTTACCTCTTATTTCGTTGCAATAATTGGATTTAGTAATGAAACTCATCGAGGAGATTACACAACCGGCTTCACACTGTGCGCCATTAATATCGTTATAATTAAAATGTAACGTACTTTTTACTTTCGGTATTAGGTACAGAGTAAAGATAAAATAATTTTACAATACTTCTGCATCGCGTGTTCGAGACAAGTCGTGTTTATTAGCATATCTCAATGAAATAGTCACATCGTGTGTAACATCTGAAATCTTCCTAAATGTTTTGTTTAGTAACACTTAATAACTTGGCATGTTGTTATTAATACACCAAAAACCATAGAATTAAAAATAGTCTAGAAAACGCATACGCACATCAAACAGAAGGCGACTAAACTACTCATGAATGAGTAGGTGTACGTTTTGACCCATTAGTTTATTTGTAGACGTCGCTCAGTACGCAACTCCTGATTTGAATTCAACTATGCCCTGTTGTGTCCTTTTAATGTGTAAAAATACTGCGAGGATCTTAAAGAAACAGGATGGTATCACACTTCATGTGTAATTAGAAAACGAATGTTTAAGTAGCAAATGCATTACTTCAAAATTGAATTATTTTTCCATCCGTCAGATTGTCAAAGAAACAAAATGGAAATTTTGTTAGTTTTGCCAGGGTAGTAAAATTTTTTACCCTACTTTGCTCATCTAATAAGAGAAATAATAAAAATTGGACCTCGGATTAAACAACTCTGTTGTGGACATTTGACCGACATTATCTACAAAACATCAAATATTATTTACATGATATAAAAATATCCGTTTTATATCAAATAAAATTTGTTTTATATTTTAAGTTTAAAGTTCATTAATTCAATTACTCTTATTTAATGACCCTTTACTTATTGATTCTGTTGTGTCAATCTATATTTCCACGTGCACAATAAAATTTTAGAGTAATTAACAGATTGCTTTTTTTTATCTTACATTTGTGTTATGATTATTTTTTATCCCATCGTGCAACATTGCGCGGTGACATCGCGAATGCGCGCGGTGAAAGTAGGGCATAGTGGGGGAATTATTTGACACAGTCCGATGTATTCAAATATGATTCTACGCTCCTTCTGGACTATTCTTAATTCTATGCCAAAAACATTTTTTTAATAACGTACAAATCTCTTAATATAGAAAGGCAGTAAAATCGTTTCCATTAAGTCAAATTGGAACGTATTACCGTCCGTTTGTTCTCTTTTTTCCTAAGTCGCTATTGTTTTGACACTTGCATCACCGGAATTAGTTCTTAAATACCGTGACTTTCTCAAATCGCCCGTCTTTGTTTGTTGAACGTAACATAGGTATGTATTTATATTTTCCGTTCCCTTCAAACTAGCGCTAGCTGTAGGCTTGTGTTGGCACCAGATAGTTACGCCCTTTGCATGTCCGTCTTCCAGTATCCGGACTAGCTGATTTCATTTTGTATTGATTAAATTGCTTTGATAATAACTTTGAAAAGATAAGAAACTATTTCGATACTACCCTACATACACTGTATTATTATTATTATTATTTTTTTTTTTTTAAATTTTTTATTTATAACACAAAGTATAATACATTGAATTACATTCCCTAGAGTTACAATAACTCAATTCGGGACATAAATAATATTAACATTTTGAAAATAACACATATTGAGATCAACAAAGAAAATTTTCTTTGTTATATTTATTTATTCATATTTTTCTCTTACAAACTATAACCAATAATAAAAATAATGTGACCTCACTGGGGTTACCCGTGCCGAGGACGCTTAACAATATACTTTTTTGAAATGTTTTTACAATTGAGAATAAACAAAGAAGACTAACTTAATAAACAGAGATAATTAACAAAATATTCAGACAGTTTTAAAAACTAGGTATAAATGAACATCTTTTTTTTTATATTACAAAACGCACAATGAAAATAACAAAAACCTTACATAAGCTATACACTTGTGGAGCGATCGATTCAATATTGGTTTGGGCAAATGAGACAATCCATTTTACTTCTACCTAGCTCCACTATCCATTTTTTTATGGCCTTTTTAAACATTTTCTCGTTACTAATTGTTTTAATAGATAGTGGAAGTAGGTTATAGATCCTAGTTGAATAATACTCAAAATCCCTTTGTTCGAAAGTGGTATGAGTTTTTTTTTGTTCAAGTTGTCTTTATATATTCTAAGAATGGTTACTAAATCAGTTTAACTCATAAATCGATATTAAAACATATTCAGGCCAACAAAGAACTTCTCTGCTCTATTTTGATCCGGTTTCATTGTACAAAATGAAAGATTCGATAATGGAAATAGTTTCTTGTGATACGTCACGAGACATAATATTTCATTTGATTTATTTAATTTCGCCTTCATTCTTTGGTCCTCTGTGCACATGAATAACCGTTCTCACGAAATAGACGAACGATATAATAAACATTAGATTAAAGCGAGTTACAGACATAACAGTAAAAACATGCGATTCTATTGTACAAAGGTATACACAAAATGGCCAAGATTTGATTCGAATGAAAAGGAATTATGCGTTCTGTTTTACATCTGTTAGATTACTGTTATAATTCTAATAATTGTATACAGTATCATTGGTTTTTCTTGTCTAGTTATTTCCGCCCCGTTTTATGTAAAAGCGTGGTACCTACCTTTACTTGTATTATCAAAATATTTTTCTTTTTTTTGAAAGGTGTTTTCGGTTACTCAATTTCTTCTAATGTAAACCAGAGATAATGTAGAACTATTACTAGTATGTAAACTAATTTTCATCTCATTCAGACGTAAAATTTTCTTCGGTGGACGGATTTTAAGATAAATTCTTCATTTCCGTCCATCGCTGTTGAACGTAACATAAATCGCGCTCTTTCCACCAAACAATGGCTTATAAATATGTCCCGGATGTGAACAGTAATTCTCCTCCACGGCGAGAGTTGTAGATTTCAGACACCGGTCGTTATTAGTAACGGTGACAAATTTGACAAGCCAATGCAATAATAATTTCTTCCTCTCTCTCGCCTCGCGGACTGTTAAACACACCTCGTCTTTAGATAAATGCATTATTTTTGTTTCTGCAATCATTTCTCGGTTTCTTGCAGTGTAAGTGTAAATTTAATATGCTCATATCCAGCGATTTAAAATAATATTTTTTGACGTATTGTACAATATTCACAAGTCAGCGGTTGTTTTAAATTGTTGTAATTTTTAATGAACATGAATGTATTACAGATACAATTTTATTTCTTCCATTTATTTTCTTTGTTCGTCAGATCTTTTAGATGTTTTTTCTACACCAGATGTTTTTCTTTTCCTATTTTCCCTCTGTCCTCCCTCTTTTTGGAAGACAGCCTGGGAGCTTGACGGGAACTTGTGTTTGAATGTTATTAAATTTTCCGCTTGGTATATTCGCTAAAATATCCTGGAAAAGTTTCTCCGGCGCCAACATCAATTTGCATGCTTGCCTCGCAGATAAGCTTTGTCACATCTGATGCACGTCAACTAAAATAAATCCACTGAGACATTTTTATTTTACCTAATTTCACGGAAGAACTTATCAACGTTTACTGTAGACAATATCATCATCGGTACATATCGAGACGGTATAAACTAACATCGATTTATTTGTACCTAAATAGGTACAAAAATGTGTTTATTTGTATGAAAATTTAAATTATTTTCATCGGTAACCGGAAATTGAACATGTTTAGAAAAAAAAAATGTAAACATATTATATTTATCGTACAGAAAACTTAATTTTACTTTGTATATAAAATTTCTGAAAAATTTCAACTTCCCATTCGAATACGCACCCATGTATATATATCAGCGTTCCAGATTCTATTTTTGGAAACTTTATCGCTTTCCTCTCCCTTTCTGATTTGTCGTTTCTCAATATTTCTAAATATAGTGAAATATTTCGACCTCGACTATTCAACCGAAAAAATTTATGATTCTCACTATCGTTTCGGATTCTTCAGTCACCCCTATTTTACTTTTCTGTCTCCGCCCAAATCTATCGATTTCCCTTCACTGCATATCAACAAAATATACCATGGGGGACTCTGTTTACATTGAGCCCACCGAAGATAGTCTTCCATTCAGCAAGTGCTTCATCAGATAGTGTCGAAGGCGTTATCTCTAGATTGGTTACAAGAAAGATAAACGAATTTTGTCAAGTGGTATTTTTGTCATGGTCCTATCTCACTCCCCCTAAAGGAAACTTAATGGATCTCGGCTCGGGGTTAATGTTTTATTTAATTAATTGTTCGGTCACGTTAAAATGTATTTGAATAAAATATTAACATTCTGTACATTTTTTTATGTAATATTTTCATTGTACTCTTGAACGTTAAAACGAATTCATTTAGAGTAATTTTGTTCGTGTATCACTCACTCCCTTTCAATGCAGCTGCAATATTCGCTTAAAAATAATCTTAAGGGTTCGCCACTTACTCTAATATGTTATTGGTTCATATACATATTTCCGCTATTAAGAGGTCCTTGGGGTTTTAATTTTATTTTACGTTCCCCCATGCAGTATTTTCACCCCGAATACTGGACTAAGTGGGTATTGTGAGGATTCTGAAGGGATTCGATTATTTGGAAATGTTGCAGGGTGAAGGGTCTTGCAGATACATACCATTAATTTCATTTGTCATGTATGCAATGGGAGAGAAAATTATTTACCAAACACGCGACGTGAAGCACACACTTCTAATGACTTTTTTGTGGTTGTTGTCCAAATTGAGTTACATTTCCTCTTCAACAATGCACGTTTATTTACTATCGTACATACAAGGGGGTTTATTTATCCTTTCTGGTCGTTAAACACTTGAATTAAAATATGTTATGTTTTACTACACTTATATACAGCGGATTCTCAATTTTCGACTAAGTTTTAAAATTTAATTTTTCTGAAACCTTATCGGTGTCCGCCTGTCCGCGTCTTCGGGCGTGTGGCTTAAATGCATTTTTTGCAAATGCGTACATTCTATTGTATGATAATAATGCGTCTTGTCTTAACCCGTTTCATTTCTTATCGTCGAATGTCATCAGACAGAGCACGTGTTCGCGTTCTATAATATTATTGGTTCCGAGAGAAACATGCACACCATTTTAAAGATATTCCATTTGATAGACAGCTATGAGCATTAGTGGTAACAGATCCTTTGAAATTCCGTCAAGGGACGGCTAGAGGTTGAGTTCCGTAACCTTTTAATAGTCTACTTTGTATCGAACTGATATTCGTTCGTCTTTCTTTCATCAACAGTTTTATGGTCTAGTTGTTTATCGCCTGTTTGAAATTTTACAAGCTCTGATATATTGTTTGTTAAATCTTGGAACAGGCGATAAATGCTGCCATTTTGTGGTTTAAATACATTTCTCATCATCCGTCGATTGTTTTTTCGTACCCAATAATCATCTCTAGAGCACCTTGGTGGAACTGGACTCGCGATCTTGAGTATTAAGACGTCTAATTAGGCACGATCACAACCAACACGTGTGGTGCAGAACGTGACGACACCGTGTGATGTAAATCCATTAAGTGGATGCCATAATATGCTCCAAGCAGTCTGAATGTGCGGTTTGCACTGCCGTCATTAACTCCGGCATTCTTAGGACCTGCAATGGTCGTGCTGCATCTTCTGGGGAACTCTCAAACTTTGTCTCGGGAAAGTTTTTTGAAAAATCAATAATCCTATCTCACGACAGTGAACCTTATTTAGGTAATTATATCAACCGGGTCTTACTTTAAAATGTAGGTATTTAAAAATGGCCACTTTGAAAAATCTGTATTGGTATTTTGTCTGTAAGCTTTATGTTTACTGATTTTGATACAAATATTAATAAAATTCCTGGGTTAAGTTATCACTAATCGTGAAGATGCTTTCTCGAAAGCGCTCGCGCTTATTGAAAAATTTATGAATCTCAACATTTCGGAGCAATCTATTTAATATTCAGTAGTTTTGTTTCATTAATAAGATGTCATTTTTTTTTTTAAATTTATTTATTATGACATTCATTTTACAAAAATAATATATCATTTTTTATTTAAACTCTGTTGTTGATAATTATATTTTTTACGCCTTTTGAAAAGTTTGTCTGAGTCTTTTGTTTGGTTTTGTCTGATAGTTTATTATATAATTTCAGTCCCTGATTTATTAGTCTCGATTGTCCTTGTCTTGTTTTGGAATGTTGTATGTGATATTGTTCTGATATTCTTGTTCTCCTGGTCGATACTAACGGAAGATTTAAATTACTTACCAGGAATTCATTTTCACTTGCATTTTTTATGTACGATACCGACATTTATCAAAAGTTATTTAAATTATATCAACTTAATTGTGCTGTTGAAATAATAAATGTTACGGACGCCTCTCAGAATATAGCTATTTACTAAATAATTATGCCTCACCCCTGTTTGGGCACTTTTTTCAGTACAGCTAAATACAATCTAATATCGGATTCGATACAGCTTAAATTATAACGAACATAAAATGGAGCAAGAAAGTGACTTCTAAATAAACTATGCATAAATATGATCCATCTTAACTTTAAGTACCTACTTATTTTATTTTTCTGGTTGGTCGCCGTTTTCGCTTTCCATTTGCTGTGTTTATTTTTAACTCGTCTCCATTAGTTTAAAGCCACTGCTTGCAAGATTCTTGGCGATGCCAATGGACCCTTGGATGTTTATGCTTGATATGGCTCTCCATTGTTTATAGGCTTGCATTTTCCGTGTGAACCGGATGGACATTTAAGATTCTGTCCATATTCTCCCATAGAAATTATGCAAGATGAAGTGTCGAACGGTCTAGAACAGCCATCTTATATTTGAATTCCTAGTCAATTCCAGCCCGGTTTAAAAAAATACTTCTGGATTGCCAAGTAAAACTTCTTCAATTTACCTTTGAATCTGAAAATTTTCATTGCTAGAACTTAGCAATTTCGTTCTCTTCATTTTTTTTACATAAACGGCACAAATTGTCTTTAAAATATACATTGAACATAAATATGAAGGAATAAAATCAAACATATGTTCATATATATCCAGGCTTTGCTGACAGAATGCATTAAGTCATTAAAACATGTTCAGAGATAATCGCATTCAAAGCTTTTTATTCTTTCAACGCATTTTTTCACCCACAATTTTTTTTAAGTTTTAAAAGATCTAGGCATAGCATAAAATTTGAAAGCATCATCTTTCACCTATATTAAAAAATATTTTATATGTATGAAAACTGTTGACTTAATGCATTCTGTCAGTATAGCCTCAATTTACGTGTATAAATACATAATAATAAAAGTGACAACTATAACAATAGTAACAAGTAAATACATATAAGTAACCAAAATATTGTTACGAGTATGCATTATATTATATTTTGATTCTGAGGACATTTGTAATGCGGAACTTCAGCCTTACGGGAAATTGGTACCAGATTTCTTTTCTTACGCACGTTAAAAATTATAGCATTCAATTATACAAAGAAAATATTAAAAATATTTTCATAAAAACGAACTAATTCGAACGACATCACTAGTTCATATGAATCAACCAACGATAAGAGAGTTGTGGGAGATTTCCAGTTTACTTACTGTCAACGGACCAATTGGCAGAACTGAAGCGGAAGAGAACTTGAAACGTCACACGTTGAGTAATTTCAGTTTTTTTTTTTTTTTAAATCATAACGCTAAAATCATAGCGATATAATTTTCGTTTTTATAATCGTCCATTAACAAACAATTATAAAAAAAAACACTTAACTTCTTCATCGATCACTAGCTCATCGTGTTCATTTTGTATCATTGGCTGGTTTAAGTGGCCACTTTACACACTGTCTAACATTCACCATTTTGCCCATGTTTGAACATCCACATTTCCTCAACTCTTCCATCTGTTGACTTTGGTGAAGTAAAAGAGCCGAAACCATCACGTGGGTGAGATTCATCCGGCTGAACCAAATCATCTACTAGGCAACGCTTGAAAACAATTTTCCAATATTTATACTTCTTCTTTTACCAGGTAGTTAATTCAACAATGTTTGTGTATGTCCAAATGCTTGCAGAACCAGCTAATGACAGGTCATAAGCCCTGTATTTACAGGCATTTGCCTAGACTTCCATATTCCCTTCTCAAAAATGTTTTCCCTCTCTGTTGAAATAAATTTTAACATGAATAACTCCCTAGGGAGGAAATCAAGCCAGTCTGCAAGCATTTGAACATACTCAAACATTGTTGACATTTTGCTGGTTTTATCGTATTTTATTAATATGCCTAGATGATAAACTTAATATGGACATTACTATTACCTCCAATAACATGCTCGTAACTTGATCAATATATTCATTTATCAGTCATAAAATTATGTCATTCATATAAAATTAATACACCAATGACAATCATCGTGTAAAGTTTAACTGAAAAAAATAATAAATTATTCATTTTAAGTAATTAGGTAGAAGTTTTAAAACTATGGTAGTTTTTATAGATACTTCACAATCAAGACATATTTTATTATACTAATCTTGTATTTAAATTATATTGAAGTTATTTTTATGTACCCTTACCAATGTTAATATAAGTTTTGTCTCTAATGTTTTTTTTTTACTCTGATTTTGAAGATAATATCGATTTTTCAAAAAATATTTCACGTTTATTGTGATTTATTTCTGTTGAGAATGATTACTTTCTTTTATTTCATTCTTTCATTTGTGTATAAAATGGATAATACTTTGATTTAAGCGTTCATTTTGTATCTCCCTTGTATATTATCCATCGCTTATATTTATTTATTTATTCAACCACAAAAGCGGAACGCTAATAGCATCTTTTCATCGCCATGTTGCAATATGTGGCTGTTTGTTTTGATTTAAGTTTTAGGGGCTTTGGACTGAATTTATCGAATGAGTGATGAAATTTTATTATATTTGTATGATAAAATTTCATCACTCATTTGAAAAACGGCGTGTATTACGATTTGCAATGATTGATTCAGATTTATTTTGTATTCATATATAATATAAACTCTTACGGTATGTACACATATTGATTGTAAACAGGTAAAACCTATTTAAAAATCCATAGTAAAATCGCCTTTACGTTTTTAGTGGCGATGTAAATAATTTATACATTTAAGTGATATTATAAATTTCAATAATAAATAATTTTAAATTAAAAATAACCAGAGCAATACTTAAAATTGCTTAAATAACTTTTCTTTGCAATATTTTGAATTTGTGGGTGTCCGAACCTATTTAGAAAAACAATGGAATTATTCCGGAAGTTTATTTTATTTATTTTATCAAGACAACTAACCAACGACGGCTTATAAGCAGTATAAATGCATAGACATTATTATCTTAAGGAATTTTTAAAATTTATTTTCTTAGTTTTAAATTAGGCTCCTTATGGAGTGATTTTCGTAAATCTACGGTTAAGTAAATTCGTACTTAAGTCGTTTTTAGCACGAAAAAGATTGATATCCAAGAATCGTCTTATATTTAAAAATATACATGTTTAGTGCAACAGGCATTTTTGAACACTAAATACATTTTATTTTCCTGCGATAGGTACTGTACTATATTTTTTTAACATCAGCCAGTTAATACTTATTGTAAGGGCAACACTCTGCAATGTTATTCAATTTTTGAATCGCGGGAGTTCGCGACCTTTCATTAAAAAAGTTATATTAATTCTCTGCATTGATAACTTGTCGGTTTACTTTCTTTTTCATCTTCAAAAGATCGATAATTATTGAATGTTTAATATTAACATTGTATTATTTCAGCGGTTTCTTTACGGTTAAATGTCAAAACTGTTATTCTGCAATCCATTCAAAGAATAACTGTCAAAATTTTTTGCAGTGTTCTCAGAAGTCTCACATCATGGTAATGTGACATAAAGGGCATTTAACTATATTTATTTAGTTTATTGGCAACCTCAGTTTTTTTTGTTGGTTTTTAGAATGTATGTTCTTGCTATGTTAAAATAATCAGAAGTTTTTGTTACAATTTCGTTAAAGAAGTTACAAGCGCGTCGCATGTTTATGTTTTAAAAGTGACTTAGTTTTGTTTTAAATTAAGAACGCATGTGTACTTACGAAATATAATACAGTGATTTATTAGAAAACTATTTTAAACACTTATTACGAAATGTTTACCAAACGTTTGCTTCCTAATAATTGACCTATTTATGCAAATAGAGAATTGAATCTATTAGAAAACTTATAAAGTAAGTTGTTTTTGACAAATCCGTTTTAATAACTTCATTACAGTTTAAAAAAATAGTGTGTAAGTATTTGCATACATAGATTTAAGGACTATTCTTAATTCTATGCTTGTATATTTATTTTGTTTAAAATAAATATACAAGCATCATTTAAGGTCATTTATTAAGCGCTTCCTATCTTTAAATTTAAATCAAACAAAATGTGTGTGAGATATCAATTTTTTTCTTTGTTTGAAAGGTCTATCGATGCCATTATGTATGGAATATAACATCATTCAAATGTCTGCTGCGGCTTCTTCTATTGACATTCTATTTCATACTATATCTTGACACTTTATTCCTTTGATCATTACATTCTTGTTTATATAATTTATTTATCATTTTGTGCCTGGAAGGGTAGATTTAATGTTTTTATTTTGTTTTATTTCAGAGTTTGACAAAACCGTCACAGTTGACTGATAGTGATGATGAACCGGTAGTGAAACACCCTCGCCTGATTGGTCCACAAGATGATCTCCAGATTTTGCACAACTATGCCGGTAATTCATCTAGTGAGGAGTCTTTCTCTGAGGTAAATATTAGATTTTTTCCCAAATAAAAAGAGTTATTGAAGTTTACTGTAATTTACAATAGAAATAAAAGACAAGTGTTACTTAAATTCACTAATTTGGAATAATCCGTGACCAGATTCAGTGCAGTCTTGAAGATGTCGCGAAGCAAAGAAACCGATCACTGGTTATTCCAAATCTGTGGATTTAAGTATTTATTTTTTATTCATTTATTATTTTAGAAATTTTGTATTTCCATGTTTTTTATTTTTTTAATTAATTTATTTTATTTATTTATTCATACAAAGATCCATAGTACAAAAAAAGAATAACGTATCCCGGACTCTAAGTAACTCATCCGTTAGCCCTGTGTTGATTTGGCACATAACAATGGAAAGTGGAAGCATGCACATTATTAAAGAATGCCAAAATAAAATTCATTACAATAATATACATTTTAATGAATATCTGAACACGATAAACAGTATATAAATCTATGCAACGCGGCAGTCTCCTGCAATGGTCTCTTCCCTTAGACAAAATCCAAACTTTCTAAAAAATGGCTTTCGTTTTGGAGAATTTAATACTTGGGACCACAAAAGAGAAATTTCTCTGAGCTAAAGTTGTATGTGTTTTAGGTATTAAATAATTCAAATTACAGGGAAACCTCGTAATTAAAAATAAGGTTCTTGTCCCTTGCAGAGGAAAACATTTATCATTCTTTTGAAATGTGCCCTATATATATATTTATTTATTTACTCATATTTTACTCTTACAAACTATAAACAATAATAAAAATAATGTAACCTCACTGGGGTTACCCATGCCGAGGACACTTAACAATATACTTTTTTGAAATGTTTTTACAGTTGAGAATAAACAGAGAAGACTAACTTAATAAACAGAGATAATTAACAAAATATTCAGACAGTTTTATAAACTAGGTATAAATGTACATCTATATTGTTTATATTTATTTTAATTTATTACCTCCATGGAAAACGCAAATGTCAACAATTATCCTTTTCTCACTTAAAATTCTTATTTATTTTTTATTTTTTGTCACATTTAATGTTTATATCTTTTTAATTTATGAAAACTTAATTGGTCTTTTTATGTTAAAAAATTGTTGTTCTTAGTACTTATTTTGTATGACTGTATGTTTTCTAAATAAAATAAAATAAAATAAAATAAATTACAAAAGGCACAATGAAAATAACAAAAACCTTACATAAGCTATACGCTTGTGGAGCGGTTGATTCAATATTGGTTTGAGCGAATGAGACAATCCCTTTTACTTCTACCTAGCTCCACTATCCATTTTTTACAGCCTTTTTAAACATTTTCTCGTTACTAATTGTTTTAATAGATAGTGGAAGTAGGTTATAGATTTTAATTTAATAATACTCAAAATCCCTTTGTCCGAAAGTGGTATTAGTATGTATTTGTTTAAGGTAAACAAAATTAAGTTTTATCAATAATTTATCCTTTAAGAGGAAATGCCGTCTTACTTTTATTTATACAGACGTATTCCTGTATTTTCTCCCTAGATTATGGCACTAGAGCAATGTTTTTTTTTTTTACGTACTATAGTTATTTACCATTGGCGTGTCTTTTTTGGTTTTTTGATAAATCGTTTCTTATGGGAGCTAGGACCATCCAAAAACCCATAAAAGCACCCAGTTTAATCTGCCATCTTCGGACGTATGGTATACAAATACGATAAATAATTTCGTAAAACAGTAAAAGTGTACCGACACAGAAAATTGCACTCTTTCTTGAAAATAATAACCAAATCGTTTCAGTTTTGGGGTGTGGAAAATAGAACAGCGAAATGTCGATTTTAGTCAGACAAAATTAGTCCGACAAGCAGTTGTCTTTTTCGCACAGTATCAGGGAGGCGTTTGCGAGAGAGTGTCAGAAAAACAATATTCAACCACCTATTCATCAAAATTGTCTGGCATCATATATCCTCTTAAAAACTTACAAATAAAAACAGTTTTTTTTTCTTTCTTGGCCTGATCCACTCATCAATCTATTAATCAAGTATTTATCTATCCAGTTTTATTTATTTCAAAACTTAAAATACAAAAAATGTACTTCGGCCGGCTTATTGCTAAAAGCAATACCTTTGAAACAACCTTTTAATTTCCATAGTAAATTTTCCCAATAAGTTTACATTGCGAGCCATTATAATAACAATGTAAATTCAAAAAATAAAAAAACGCAAATCTTTTGAAATAATAAATTACCGGTTGTTAAAGCTAATTTTTTAAATTGTTTTTGCAATGTACTGATCTGAAAAGAGGCCCAAGACCTTTAAAGCAGATCTGGATAAGTGGGTGACAATAATAATGGATAAGTGGTGGGGTTTTTTAATGTTATAATAACAATATTTGGTGAATTAAAAAAAAATCCGGACAAATATATACTTATGTACTGAATTTAATCAAGATTTATGTTTTAACAGTCACAAGAATTTCTTGTTATTGAAATTATATAACTCTTTTTTCTATGTTTGTTTTCAATCCTTTAAATTATTTTAAGCCAAGGTGTTAAATATTATAAGTATTACCAGTATCTTGTCTGTTGACCCAAAGTGGCAATTAAAGTTTGATCTGAACAATATTGTATTCAAGTATTAAAATACCATTTTTTAATTTCCAGGATGACAACGATGACTGCAATGATATAGGATCCTCCTTCAACCAAATATCAACCGGCTCGGAAGCTGACACGGAGGGTTCTATCGCTGATGATGATGCAATAATGGCGTCACTTCCTCTCTGTGACGGAATATTGGACGAACATAATCTTGAAATGCCAGTTCTTGATGAAATCAATGGCGGAGAATCAGAAGTCATAAATGGTCACGACCAGGTTGTCACGGAGGCAGTTTTAGATTGTGTGGATGGATTAGGTACAAATCTATATACATACTTTGTTATTATATTAACTTTTCGTTCAGGTTTTTTAATTATCCTTTTGATTTGTTATTACATACGTCTAGATGTTTTGAGGCTTCTTCAAATATCTAAATCTCTAAGAAGATAATATTAGATGTTAACATAAGTTATAGCAGTTTTTTTTCAAATTTAAAAATGAGCACCAAAAGTAAAACAAAATGATAAAGAAAATTTTCTGTTCTACAAGGTATCGTGTTTGCTTTTACGTTACCTATATTATTTAATTTAATTACAAGCCTTTAAAATGGAATGTCAAGTAGATAAAAGTGAGCATTTTTGACTCTTCCTTCTGTTCGCATTCAATCGAAGGAATAAAGGATAAAACAAATAAGGAAAATACATTATTGATTTTGTTGCATTTTTTATTGTGTCCCTTATCTTCATTTGGAAAAAAGCAGACACAGCTTATGTTAACAACCATATTTATGAAAAAGGTTTTGAATGAATTTTTCATGGAAGTTTTCGAGAAAGGCGTTCTTATTTAATACCGACCCCGATAAATCTCCTTTATTATTTTACAACAAATTAGTAAATAATATATTCTCCTTATTTGTTTTCTCCTTTTATCCTTTGATTGAACGCAAACTGGAGGTGTCGAAAAAGTTCACTTTCTTCTACTTGACATTCCATGTTGAAGGCTAGAAATAAAATCTAATAATATATGCAACGTAATAGCAAACACAATATCTTGTATAGCAGAAAATTTTCTTTAGAATGACAGATAGCCTTTACCATTTTGTTTTACTTTTGGTGCTCATTTTTAAATTTTGAAAAATGCGAACAAAACTTATGTTAGCACTCAAAACCATATTGTGTTTTTTTTTGTAACAAAAAGCACGTCAAAAGTTACAGTACTGTTTTTTATTGATACCTTTTTAAGGCTTTTGTCAAATGTTATATTTTTTCATTTCAGAACCTGAAAATTTGAACGCTTCCTTTTATGAAGATCAGCCAACTCCGGTAACCGTTGTAAAGCGTCCTAAGAAGGTTAACGAATCAAAGTTCACATCATCGAACCGCAAATCCAAGAACTTGGCGGTGTACTATTTCAAACATCCTGATACGGAATCTGACACCCAAATGATATCTGGAGCATCCGGCACTGATGACAAGTCCCAAGAAGAGACATCTGAAGACGAGTGGACCTACACAGTGTGCGAAAAAGATAACAATACTGAAAATACAGACATAATGACTTCATCCCTCGAACAAATCGAAGAAATAAAGGACTCTGAAGAAAAAACAAACACCTTTGTAAGGAAACTGGATTTTGATGACGATCCCACTAATGAAGCCAAACTAGACCAAGTTAAGATGATTACCGAAATCAAATCAGCACCGGAAAATATTCGCCGATTGGTAAATCAAGCAGACGAAATGGTCCAGAAAAAGGCGCAAGAGATGAACAACATATCTCTTGGATTACCGAAAACAGTGCAAAAGAAATCAAAATTGGTACGGAATTTCAAACCTTTGAACTTGAATGATTCCTCAAAAACCGGTTTTCAAAACCAGAATAAAATGTCTCGTATCAAGGAATGGCTTCAACAGAATACTCCGGATGATTTGTCATCAGAATCTTCGCAACAAGTAAGTCTGACGAATTTAAATTATTTAAAACTATATTAACATGATTTCTTCCAATAAACTGTCATCCTATCGACAAATTACTGACATTTAGTATGATGCAGTCTACGAAATTAAAATTAACCTTTTCTATAACTATTATTGCAATCTGAGTATCTTATGTTTATTGAATTGCTTTATTCATAATTAAATACTAAGATTACACTCATACCACTTCCAACTAATTAATGGGCAAAAAATGGCTACAAGAAAGGCACAGGCAGAGCATAAATATCAACTCTAAAAATGTTTGGTTTTAGTTCTTGCCTTTTATTTAACGTTTTTCGGCAGTTTGCCGTGATTTATTACCTTATTAGGCTTGATAATATTGTATTATATTCATTATTTACCCTTGTAAATCAGTTTTTTTTCTTTATAGGTTTTGGATAGTTGCGATGCATCAGGTGAATACACTACGGGAGACAGCGACCGCCAATCGGTCACATCAGAGGAATTGTCTCCAAGTGTTGCCACATACTGCAATGTTACTTCTTCCCAGGAACACAGTATCAATGCGGCTACACCAACCAACCACAGCACCAAGGTATTATTCATTCTTAAATATTCATGATTGTAGTACTGATTATAAACTCCCTTTGTGGATTGAATAATTAAGGAAAATTAGTTTATTTTGTCTACGATATGGTTTTGTTATTTGAGGCTCGTGACTGGAATTCTGAATTCTGTTTTTCAGATAGCAAACTTTGATATAAACATGATTAAATGTTTGAATGGTAATTATCTAACACTTAACACATTTTATGCAGGCATCGCTACAATGTGACAGGTTAACATAGTGGGTAAAAATCAAATAATTAATACTTCTATAAAAATCGCTATAACTTCCTAAAATATGAATTATTTTTTAAGAAAATTTTAAATACACACTCACCATAAGCACCAATCGGGCGAGCGGGTAGAACAATATTTTCCGCTTAAGTGTGATAAATGTGACATTATTTGCGAATCAATAAAATAAATAAACATCACATAAAATTTTGCTGTCTTTCTAGCCAATGTTTACAATAAAATGACTTGAAGGTTGGTTCATATGGTTCACTATGATTAAAAACATTTATTATTCCTAGGTGATTCTCCGTGGAAAGCGCAATAGCTCTCAGGGTACCAGACCCTGGTCTGTTTCCTGCCTCTCGCAACTGTCCTACGCCGCTAAGGAGACGTCTGCTTCTGCCCTCAACACTCCGACAACCGACGCGATGCAGACAGACGTACGACCGATGTACGGTCGCACTTCCGGAATGTCCATATCGGAATCTGCCCTGAACACCCTCGCCGGCACGCCCAACATACGTGGCCATCCTGCCAACGACAAGTTCCAAGGAAGCTCCAGCAGTGTGAAGACCACTATTCAGGTTTGTGTAGATTGAAATTAATTATTATTACAAACCAAACCCGAAAACATCACTCCCTTGCTCCGTAGGAGTCGGCAGAGATGATAGAATTTTGCGTACAATCCTCGCTTCCTCTGCATTTGTTCATCTTTTCACACATGCTTGCTGATTATTCCAACTTTTGACATGTCCAAGTACTTGTTGTATTTGGTCACGCCACGTCTTTTTTGGTCTTTTTCATTTTCTGCATCTATCAATATTCTCATTGTAAATATTTTGAATTGTTCTTTTGTTGTCTATTCACTCTACATGTTCTGACCAACGCAACCTTTCTTGATTTTGTTGAATTATTACTTTCAATTTATTAACAAATAGTAATAATAATACATTTCTTCCATTTTCTACTTAGCTTTTATCCTTATAATCTGCATAACATCTCCCAACCAACACCCTGGTTACAAACCCTGTTTCAAGCCAAGAATAGAATACATTACATGAAAAAAAAGTTAGACATTAATATTAAATTATCATTAATTTGTTACAAATAAATTTAATGTATAGTTTCCAAGATGTATATCCCCACAGGCACAATATTACATTAATGTTTACATCTATAAATAAATTATTGGTCTCTTATTATAGAAATAAAAGACTAGTGATACTTTAATCCACAAATTTGGAAAATCCAGTGACCGGTTTCATCGCTTTTGCGACATCTTCGAGACTGGTATCTTTATTAAGAAATGAATGTATTTATACAAAACAGAGGTAAAGATAGAGAATTCAAAATTTTATGAGAGTAAATTAAATTAAATTAATTTTGTCCCAAGGATCATTAACGAAGTCTTTCAGGTTAACTAATGAGTTGATATAATTTCTAATGAGTTTTAGTATTTATAGATATTATTTTTAACTGTCTCGTCCTTCTTGAGTTTGATATCTGTCAATTGAAACACTTGGTTAATGATCCTTAAGACAAAAATAATTTAATTTAATCTACTCTCATATAATTTTGAATTCTCTATCCTCACCTCTGTTTTGTATAAATACATTGAATTTCTTAATAAAGATACCAGTCTTGAAGATGTCGCGAAAGCGATGAAACCGGTCTCTGGATATTCCAAATTTGTGGATTTTATCACTCATCTTTTATTTCCATAATAAATTACAATGAACTTCCATCAAGAATTTTCACTTACAAACTTAAATGTTTTAAATTATTTGTCAGTAAAATCTCTACTCTGGTATAACTTAATTTGCCAGCATGTTTAATAAATATGGCAAACAGACACTGCAATACCTACCAGGGGCAAATCGTCCAAATAAGTGATTATGCACAGCTTACCATTATAATTGATATTCCATAATAATGTTTTATCGTAACCATGTTTAAGGGAAAATAATTTAAATATGTTATAAATCACCACCACCGTTTATATCTTCCTTCAAAAAATATCTATAAAGTGAGCCCAGTGCCCAGTCAGTTCTCAGTGAACGATGAAACTAGCCTTTCATACAACCTTCAACCCAAGTCAGGTTTTTAAGTACTAAAATAAGCTTGCAAATTACAAATAATATTTGAAGATTCTCTATTTGAAAACTTGTATTTTGAACATTATTTCCGAAGGACTATTTTTCTTTGATAGGATAAAGTTGACATATTATGTATCACATAGGACATGTAGTGTTCACAGTGGCCATTTTTGGCATTATTATTTTAAAAGGAATCGGCCGGTGCTTAGTGTTAACATTTATATCATGATGGAAATATCTGCTCAATGTCATTTTGGTATTTTTTAATAAACTTTTGTACAAGTATTGTATTGATAGTGTAGAATAAAGCTACGTATATCACGTGGTTAGTAATAATTGTTTTAGAGTAGATTTGATAGAGTAGAGATAGTAGAGATAGAGTAGAGATAGTAGAGATAGAGTAGAGTTAATTTTTGTAGATTACCTATAAAATAAATCACGGCTCGCCACTGATACCTGCAATATGTGTCATGCTACAGAACAAAATAAGGAATAGTGTGTTGAATGCAGAGGTGAAACCAATGCTCATATGAAGCCTACGTAGATGATTAAGAAAATTTTCTTATGATGACTTGTTAAATAAAAGATTATGAGTGTAGGTTCATTATTAGATACATATGTTTTGATAAGAATCTGCTGATGAATTACAGTTTGCAATTCCGCAGGATCTTAATATTAAAATATGTTTGTAAATATTTTTGAAATAAATAAACAAAAAGACTTCATGCTATAAAATGAAGCCTTACTTGTTTGTGCGTACTGTTTTAACCGCTTTCATTTTTACACCCGTATGGCTTATATTTAACTTACTTTTTCAATGTTACAACTATTAAGATTTATTGCAATTTATATACACTGGAACCTCTTTTTATTTATTTATTTATTTTTGCACCACAACAGGCCACGAGGCCCAATTACAGTGGTGAATTACATCACAGAGCACCCAGGCTTGAGAAAAATCACATTTTTAATTTTTCGTGTTCTCACCGGGAATCGAACCCGGAACCTTCCGTGCGTTAGTCAAGCGTCTTGACCACTACACCACAGAGGCCGCCTAGGGATACATTCCACTGTGTAAAAAAAAACTTTCTAAAGAAGAAAAATGGATAGGTTTCCTTGTTCATTCAATCATTTCGAGATTTAAAAAGATGAAATTCTTTTCTATTTATTGCACCATAATTTGATTAAAAAATACTACGGGACAACAAAATACTTAAAAAAATAATTTTAAAGATTTTTCACTATGTCCCTTCCCTTACCTTGAATACCTAAATCATATCATTATATTACGCATTGTTATTTAGCAAATTAATGTTAATTTTTTTGTTTATTCAATTTTTGTGCAGTGTAAAATGAGGTTCCAGTGTACTCACCACAAGTTGCAAATAAGTTCAGTGGAAGTAGAAGAATTGTTGTAATTGTTAATTTTCTCGACAGCCATAGGATTGAGGGGACATAATCTTAATTTTTTTGCAACGTTACAAGTTATTTTTATCTATGTGTTTTTTCTCTTTAGGCTAATCTGTCAAGCTCCACTACCATAAACGAAGGTTGTGTCAACTGCTTCGAGAACATTGCGGACAAGAAGTGTTCCATGAGGCGTAAACGTTTGAAATTTCGTCGAAGACACCAGGGGATCATATCCAGTGAGCTGGAAACCGAGGAGTTACGCTTGGCACAGATAGCAGCATCATCACGAGGCAACCGACTGGTGAAATCCTGCTCATTTTCCGGAAAGGACTCCATTACCCAGAAAGATTTCAAACATGATCGTTGCTCCAGTGACCCTTCATCGTCTAGAAAAAATAGGTAAAATTCTTTTATCTGTATGAAAATTCTTAATAAACTGCTTAACCTCTGAGTATAGACGAAACATTTAGTCTGTGTAATAATTTACTTTTAAGAGAATGGGGGCAACCATTTGTACATTTCAAAAAATATTACGAGTTTTGTCCAAATCTTTGTAGATATGGAAATCTCTCACACGTCTATAAAGGTTTAGGCTCTTTTACTTCACAAAAGTCAACAGATGGAAGAGTTGAGGAAATATGGATGTTTAAACAAGGCAGAATGGTGAATGATAGTGGCCACTTAAACAAGCCAATGGCGGGTCATAAGCCCTATAAATGCCTAGAATTCCATATTCCTTCTGAAAAATGTTTTTCCTCTGTTGCATTTTAAAAACATGTTTTTTGTAAGTAATCAATAATATTTCACATTGTGTTTTGGTAGAAGACCTCATTAAAGGGGAAAAAAATGTTATGGTGCTGACTCTTATCATCAGTTTCATTGTTAAGGTAGGATTGCATTGTTCTCGCGTGTTGTGGAGTGATGTGTTGGGGAGCCGTCTGGCGTGTATCGTCTCTGGATATTGTATGGGCAGAATTACATTGCTCTTGTGCATTGCATCGAGGCGCCATGATACAACAGACTAGAGCATTGTAATTCTGCCCATAAGATAATGTAATCTTGCCTTTCGACAAACTCTTCCAAATAAGTAAATTCATAAATACAATAAATTTTCTACTATTTAATATTTCAGTCTTTTTTGTAAAGTCGATTCTGCTAGCAATTATACCTTTACGGCTAATCATATTCCCTTTGTCATATTTCATTATCGATTATAAGTAATGCTTAGTGACAAAAATATTTTTTGTTTATTAGTTTAACAGCAATTTTTTAAAATGTTTTGCTTTTGAATAAATGTCCGTATTCTAATGTCTATATTCTAAAATTTACCTATCTGTAAATATGATTTTTTCTTTCACCGTTAACTGTATAGTTTTATGAACTGTTCTAAAGCTGTGTAATCTATTAAATCTTGTCATATTTCTGTACTTTTTTTTAAACCTTTAGTATTTAAATAGAAAGTCTCTTTAAATTACTCAGACAAAATATTTGTGCACATTCTAAATGTCTCATTTATGCAAAATTTTAAATCAATGTAACGGTATTATATAATTTTTCTTTTCTTTTTTGATAGATTCGACACGACTTCAACATCCGGCAATGACAGCGAAGAAGAAATCCGAAGTAGAAGACTACCGAACGATTTGGCAGTCAGCACCGACCAAACCATCCACGCATCGGCCTCCGAAGACCAGACCCTCGATGGAAGTACGGATCACATGTCAGAAGTGACGCCGAACTTCAAGATTGGTCCGGAAGGCGGTTCCGTTAGACCGAGACTTCCGTTGCTCAACATGGATAGGGAGAGAGCTTCCCTTCTGGGGATGGAGATTGTGGAACGATCAGTTCTTGCGGAGACACCCGTGGATAGAGATTCAGATGTGGACAGGAGCATTCAAACTGCTGGTACTGAAGAGCATAGCTCCTTCTCTGAACAAGCTTGGGATTTTTATCAGGTTTGTTAAAATGTTTCAAATATAATTTAAAACATCAAAAATTCATATATTTTTTTCCATCTGTGAACTGATTTATAAAACAACTACCTTGGTAAAAAAATGCGGAATCACATAAATGGTGGTAATGAATTAAACATTAAGGTACTTGTAATCTACTTTTTAATGCTTTACTACTGTACATATTGATTTATAAATTGTCAAAAGTCAACTAAAAAAAATTACAGTTTTAAATTAAAAATGCCATTCGAAGCGTAAAATAATGTTCTTTAAGAGGCGAGATTTACCATGGTAACTTAGTTAAAAACAAGTTGCGTAAATTCAAATAATTTGTTTTTTGCTATGTGACTTTTTATTATTATATATTAAAACATCCAAAAAAAAAAAAATTTCTTTAAATGAAAATTCGTTTTTGACCACATTGTTATTTTTTTTTGTTAAGTATAAAATAAATTTTTGGTGTTCTTGTAATTTACCCAAATATTGGAATTTTGGTGACCATTTTTAACGAGTTGTAAAATAACTCACTATTAGAAAATGGAAATCAAGTTGGGTTAGAGTGGAGTTCGGACCTCTGATCCGTGATTCCGCAACACTAGCCACGGGACCACAACCCGATTCAATAATAATAATTTTATTTATTTATTTATTATTTCACGTTTTACATAAAACTTTTTTTTTAATATGAATACTTCACTGGGCGCTACCCGTGTTGAGGCATTCATTTACATGATTTAATATATTATACTTATAGCGTCTAAAAAATATAAATAAAATACATAAAAAATATTACATATTCACATTTAAATCCACGCTATCCATTATTTCTAATATTTCCTTCATTTCAGTTTCAAAGTTATCATAACACCCACAAGTTAAAATTTAAAAAAAATGTTTTCTGGTGAAAACATTTACATAATTTCATTTACTAGATATTTTCTTTACGAAATCTCATCCATTGAAACAATTTAAAGGAACTATTATGGTTCCATGAGTATGTATCATGTCTAAAAAATGTTGAAAAAACTTTTGTTGGGTCAAACATTCAAAGTGATTTTTCTCAGTATAGTTAGTAATTCATTTTGAGGGTATTACCAGTTTACCTACGATTTATATGTTGAGTTTATTGGAAAATTAGACAGCATTATTTATTTTGTATATATATTTTTTGTGATGCATACTTGTATTTTCAGCATTAAACACTTCTTTTTATCATACTAAATTTTCTAACTCCATGACATTTTGTATATTATGCCTTCGATTATTCTACTGGTATATTTTTTGCCATTCAATAATTTGTTTTTTGTTGTTCCAGGAGAAGTATCAGTCAGAAGCATATTCTGAAGCACCCGACTCTGACGCTGCGCGTCGCCTTCTGGAATTTGGTGATGATTATAGAAACTTCTTAGACTCACAATCAGACTGCTGCTCCAGCCTGTCCGCCCACCCCGACCCCAGTCCTCTCATGAACCGCAGAAGAGCGGCGATGCAAAATTACTCTCCGACAAACACTGAAAACCGCAAAAACGCAATCAACAAAGGTTCCTTCGATTCCCCCGAATATGGATCGTTCGGTAGAAGAAGTAAGAAATCTTCTACGTCTAGTTTTGATCGGAAAAAGTCTTTAATGGACAGCTTGGAACGATCGAAGCGCAGTCCTGGAACAGAAAGCGATAGAATCAAACGAGCCAAAAAGATACTTAGCGATAGTCTGGAGCGAAAAAACACAAAACGCTCTTCAATATCCGATGGGGATAACCTCAACGATCAACGCAGAAAATATACATCGAGTAACTCCACTAGCAGCGATTTATACAATTCCTCTTTGGAGTATCAATACGTGAAGCAGGCCACAAATGGCAATAAGCCAGATATACTAGATTCTCTGAGTCGACGAACCCGCAAAGCATCGTGCGATTCTAACAAGAGCGGATCCGACGAGTCTAACTCTCGGCTCCAGGATTCTAGTCTCAACAGTAGCGTAGAGTCTCCTACGAGAAGGAAGAGACTGTCCGTTGACGCTGATGCCGCATATGACAACAAGCACAAAAATTCTGCCAGGAGACGTGGATCGGGGCTGGCTCTCCTCCAAATGTCGGGATCTGAAAGAAGATGCGCAATGGATTCAGATTCTGACAACGACGATCTGAAGAATCTTCTGCAGCGTTCCCAGTCACAACTTGAAGATGCGGAAGCTGTATTAGCAAAAGACGAAGCAACGCCAGACCTTCTAGAAATTACTGAATATGTAAGATCGTTTGATACAGATGATTTAGCTTGTAATAAAGATGAGGTTTGCGCTTCCCAAGGGAGCGATGTTCCCGAGGGGGGAGAAGATAAAAGCGGCCGATTTGCCGCTCGGTTTTGTTTTGCTGTGGCCATTTTTTCTATTATAGTGTTTGTGTGTATGAATTCTTACAAATAATATTTAATTAATCTTTATTTACGTAATGCTAATGTTTGATCTTTTAAGTTTTTACTAATGTAAAAATTTTATAATGATATTCTTTGAAAGCGTGGTTAGTATGACAGACTAATTTTGATTTTGTGTGTTTTTTCTAACTCACTCTTTTTTATTTGTTTGGTTCTCTTCACTATATATTAATTTAATATTTTCGTATCTCCTTTTTTTGTTTCAATATGATAGTCCTTATTATACTCCAATATTTTCTTATATAATTATTTATATTATACTATAACAATATATATTATTTAAATATAACGACCCAGTGCCTTTTTAGAGGTAATTTTATACTTAGGAGATATTGAAAGTTGTGTTTTAATGTGATAGTAGAATTATTAATACAAATTAATACTATGTTTAATTTTATATTTCTGATGGTGCATAACTTTTTGAACTTCTTAGGAGAGTTGTAAATGGCACGCTGTAGAATAAAAGTTAATTAATCCTGAAATCCAGTTTATTATTTAAAACAGCTCTATGCAATGCCAGAGATTCGCCTAATTAAGTGTCTGCCGATAAAATTACAATCAAATAAAAGAATTTGGAAAACTAAATGTATTTTTGTTTTAGGAAATCTTGCATTTTGTGGTGCTGTATTATACCCCATTTATTCACAATCTTGTATTAAATAATAATTTATTCATCAAATAAATAATAAGCATAAATAATCCAATTGTTTTGACCATCGATAATAATTGATTTCATAGAAAAAACATAAAATATTTATGGTACCGTGGCCTATGGCAACAATCGCTTTGCTATCACAAAAGAAAATGGTCACGCTTCAAAAGGATTTGGCATTAATTAAAAAGTGAAAGTATAACACGCTTCGTAGCAATTAGAATCCGTGCCTTACTTGCTGACTGATCTGACGTAATAATAGTTAGTACCATAGACTAAAAGTGCTTCACGACTTGATTTTTTATTCGGCCAATCACATGCAAGGTACATAATGCTTCATTTTCTTTTCACACAACGCTTCTGTCTGCTTATTATCACATTTCAAATAATATCATTAGGACACTGTACTTATATCGTAATCTATGTAACTGGGTTCTTCTGCTAACTATCTTGTGTAAAAATAACTAATTTAT
Source organism: Micrasema longulum (assembly GCF_059751315.1). Lineage (NCBI taxonomy): Eukaryota > Metazoa > Arthropoda > Insecta > Trichoptera > Brachycentridae > Micrasema > Micrasema longulum. Next base: position 815,034 of record NW_028278815.1, read on the forward strand.
CAAATATGTATTCAGTTTTATTTATTATTTTTAGCACTGTTTCCGCATTAGTAAATAGCACACACATATACGGTTCTTCATTGCTAACCATCCTAACCTAATAATAATTTTTCACAGAGAGATCTCTTGGCGACATGCGCTGAAAACATTCGCTGCATGGAAACAGTATTAGCGGGAGCTTGCGAAGGCGTTTTGTCAGCGGCTCAGCAGCGCGAGATCAAAGGCAAGTCCCTAATAACAGTCATTCCTAATCAACACCTTTGTCATAATCAAATTTAACAATTTTATTATTTATTTTCAATTTGTCTTCATAAGTCACTTAAAATAAAAATTATCCTTTTTAATAGGGATATTTAGATTTTTTTTTTACATAACTTAATTTTTTTCAATGGCACTATGATTTTTATAGGATTATGTATCTGAGTAAAATTTGAGTGTGACGCTGTATAACTAACTGAAGCTGACAAAAACTGAAGAGAACATAGTCCAATTGTCACTTGTACAATTTGCCAAGTCAGAAATTTTATTCTGTTGGACATATGGCGGTCGGATTAGATTGACAAATGTTGTCGATATCAAATGTCAAATGGTTATACAATCAGTGGGAAAATGTGCCTCCAGTCAAACACCCCCGGGAGACTATCGCTAGCCAGCACTCACATCTTTTTCCACGTCAATCCCAAATGGTTGTCAATACATTTTTAATAGTGGATTTCGTATAGCACTTTCACATTGAATGATTTTTCAAATGTTTTTCCGTTTATTATTGGTCGTTGGAGAATTTCTAGTTCTTACAAGGAATCTATTTCCAGTTTCCACAGTGCAGGTTTTAACTGAAAAACTTCAAAGGTAAGCTTTGACTATACCAGTGAATATTAAAACGCTACATTTAATTACAGCAAAACCTTCTTCAAGGGAGCAATAAAAAAAACTGTAAAACTGAGGAAAACGCTAAAGTGAGGAAATGAAAAATGTATGAAAAAATAGGAATTACATAAAAATGATTTGCCACACTATGGTAAATAAAGGAAGACACTTAAACAAAAAGGTCAATTACACTGCACCTTCTTTGAATTTAGGTTAAGACAATAATTTATCCTTGATTAGTTGTTTACCTGTTTTTATTCATCATTCACGTGGCACACGCGGCGGCAAGCGGGCCGCGGCATTATTATTACGACATAATTGTGGCTTTTTTGACCCATCAAATGAATCCCGAAAATTTTTAAGCGTAAAACTGGGGTGATGAAAAATGTAAATAACGTTAATTGCCGGAATATTTGTATGAGAAAGTATGAAAAAAAATGGGTCCTGAACATTTCGGTGTAAAAAGCGGGAAAACGTAAAATCGAGGATCGTAAAAACGAGGTTTTACTGTATATGAATCGTAAAGTAGGTGCTAGTTACATATTTTATTTATTTTATACGGTAATTCAACAAATATACATACTAGTAAACATGCAATTTGAAGGTATTTGCCGATACAATTTCACATACCTGTATATCTTCAATTATAGAATTACACAAAATAGATAGATTTACATTTCTTTTTTTTTTTTTTTCAAATTCTCTTATATCAAGTAGTTATTTTTTTACCTTTTTTTCAATGTAGATATGGAATCTTCGCTCCCGGCTCAATTACTGTCAATATGTATTTTGAATTTCCTATAACATGGTAAGGGCTGGTTGTTTATAAACATCGGTAACTAAGCTTGATATCATTTTTAACAAATATTTAGAATACCAGCCGATTTTAGCTTTTTATAAGCGTTGGTAGCGATACCAGTCAGCTAAATAGTTACTACCCAATTTCGGCTGGTTAAATGCATTACGATCCTTTGCCTGACACTGACAAATGCTTTGACACATTTTTATTTGATTATTTTCGTTTGATGCTTAATTCATTTATGATGTGTGATTATTTCTTATATATTAATTACCATTTTCTTATATTTTTTTACATCGCATTGTATTAGGCAAAGACTGTGTAAATATAGAGTATACTTAAAACAATACAAATACACCAACGTCATTGACCAACCAGCAATCTTATATATATCGTCGGGTTTTTTAGGCGGTATTCTGAATCTTCTCTACCCCCTAGAGAGTGGTTAATTTAAGGATTTTATTTTTTTTAATGCGAAGAGACGAATTTGCTGCATATAATGGCCTCACCGATAACGTTAAATGATGTATAAAACTGTTTAAAAAAACTGAAAAAAAAACTAATACGGCTCGGTCAATTCAACCTAATTAGCTGTTTTGGGTAATGCTTAAGGTCGCAATTATGTTATAAAAGAAAATCGTCATGTTTGATTTCGCGTGTTCATATTATTTTTGACGTTTAATCATCAGTGTGGCCAGATATGAAACAAAGTGTAAACGCATGCCAAAAATAAAATTCTCAAAATTAATCACTTTCTAGGACGTAGAGAACATTCAGAATACCACCCTTGGCACAAGCTGCTAACTACATTTCACTAGTTGTGAGATATAGCACTTTTAAAGTTAAAAGCTCATCCCAAATAAAACTGCAAGCTGAATATTATAAAATATTATTTTGTATACTTTTATCTGCTTCTAAAATAAATATTATTTGATTCTATTTATGAAGACATCTCATTAAACAAATATATGTAGTTATCAACTTGTGCCAGAAAGCCGAGGATATTTTATTTTCATATTGGAATTTGGAATATTTGGAAAAACTCAAAATTATGACGTAAATTTGAATTTTGATTAAAATACCTAATGGTGAATGTCAGTTAACAACATTGGTTTATAAAACACACAAGCGTCATTTATCCGCACTTACGGAAGGTTGATAGATTGTTTATAAAACCAGCCCTGAATATAACTACTTTATTTCTAATTTTATTTTCATGTCTTCAACTTAAATGCTTACCTTATTGATGTTCTAATCATAGAATTAAGAATAGTCCAGAAGGAGCGTAGAATCATATTTGAATACATCGAAATGTGTTCAATAATTCCCCCACTATGCCTCACTTTCGCCTCGCGCATTCGTGTGCCGCCGCGTAATGTTGCACGATGGGAAAAAATATAATTATACCAAAAATGTAAGGTAAAAAAAAGCAATCTGTAAATTTCTCAAAAAATTTATTGTGCACGCGGAAATATTGATTGACACAACAGAATCAATAAGTAAAGGGTCATTTAATAAGAGTAATTGAATTATCGAACTTTAAAAAAATGGCTATTTTTATATCATTATAAATAATATTTGATGTTTTGAAGATAATGTCGGTCAAATGTCTACGATAGAGTTGTTTAATCCGAGATCCAATTTTCATTAGTTCTCTTATTAGATGAGCAAAGTGGGGTAAAAAAAAATACTACTCTGGCAACACTAACGAAATGTTCATTTTGTGTCTTCGACAATCTGACAGATGGAAAAATAATTCAATTTTTAAGTAATGCATTTGTTACGTACACATTCATTTGCTAATTACGCATGAAATGTGATTGCGTCCTGTTTCTTTAAGATCCTAGCAGTATTTCTACACTTTAAAAGGACAACACGGTATAGTTGAATTCAAATCAGGAGTTGCGTACTGAGCGACGTCCACAAAGAAACTAATGGGTCAAAACGTAAGCCTACTCATTTATGAATAGTTTAGTCGCCTTCTGTTTGATGTGCGTATGCGACTGGACTATTCTGGACTATTCTTAATTCTATGGTTCTAATAATAACTCAGTTTTAATAACACATGGCTCATTCTGTTTTCAAGCAACTTATGTTTTTTTATTATTTACTCAGATGCTTCAAAGTTTTATGTATCAAAGGCGCCTGCCGCCTATAAGAAAGAATTATAATAATGTATAAATCAACTCTCAATACATTGAACGTCCTGGCTTTAACAACCATCATAAAAAAATCTATGTGAATTTAAAAAATCTACATATATGGTTTGTATTTGTATCAGTTTAGCTCATTTTTATGGTTTATAAGCAATTATTATTAACTTATTTTCATGGTTTAATATAATCTTTCCTTTTTTGTTTTTAAAATGTCCAAATAAGGTGTATTTGTTAAACTAATTTTATAGCCTTACCATAGCTTCTTTTACATTATGAAGTTTGAAAGTGTTTCCACAGTAATTGATTATTCCTCTCTCATTCTACTTAATTTTCTACCTTTGAATAAATTAAAACACCAGCTGTCTGTGATTGACAACCATTGAGATGAAATATTATTATATAATTACCTGGAATTAAAACTCTTCCAGTGCGACCATTCATTATTATTTCTCGTTGATAAAATTAGGAAAGAATCGGGTTGTGGTCTTGTGGCTAGTGTCTCGGACTCACGGCTCAAAGGTCCGTGGTTCAAATCCTACTCTACCCCAACTTGATTCCCATTTTCTAATAGTGAGTTATTTACAACTCGTTGAAAATGGTCCTCAAAATGAAATATATGGGTAAATTATAAGACCGCAAATATTTATTGAAAAAAAAAACACTTTAATTTTTCTTATTAAAATTCCTCTAAAGCTAGGGTTTCCTAGGACAGCGGTGCACGTATCTTAACGGCCGTACTGAACGGTGATGCGGTTGACAGCCGTCGTAACGGTGACTAGAGACTGGTTTTCTAGGAAAACGGCGTTATCAACACCATTTAACACCCTTTTCATACGACGGCTGTCAACCGCATCACCGTTCAGTACGGCCGTTAAGATACGTGCACCGCTGTCCTAGGAAATCCTAGCTTAACCTGCGTGAATTGCGTTGCCACAGACAAGAGTTGCATTTATGCAATGTCACATCATCCAAAAATGAAATATGTGACACTGATTATATTTTAAATATTTTATTTAGTCAGTTCGGTACAAAATAACATAAAGTATGAGCACAATACAGTAAACCCCCCTATAATGTTGAGATAGGTACCACGTTATCGGGGGGAACGTTATAGGGGAGACTTGAGCGCAGGATGACGCAATCTTCCCGGAACTTGCGGGCAGGGTAGTTCAACGTAACAGTTTAACGTTTTTTTTGTAAATAAGTATTATCTACATCGAGAGATAATGCGTACGGGTCCGGATGCCTCAGTGTAATGTTATATGTAAAGAAAAAGTGCGTACTTGAAAGTGAGTAAGGTTGACCATACCCCAAAACTGTCATAGTGCAGCACTAAAATTATAATAAGGCAGATTTTTTCTTCGTCAAAAAATTACATTATTTTATATAACAGTTTACAACCACTTCAAGAAGTTGATACCTAGTTGGTGCTAGTTAGCACTAATAATAATTATAAAAATAAAAAATATTTGCGTTCTTATGATTTACCCAAATAATTAATTTTGAGGGCCATTTCCAACGAGTTATGTATAACTTACTATTAGAAAAGGGAATCAAGTTGGGGTAGAGTGGTATTCGAACCACATACCTTTGGTTCGTGAGTCCGAGACACTAGCCCCAGGACCACAACCACACAATAATAATATCTCGTTCGTCAAATAAAGTGATGGGGACGAAATATTTGTCAAACAATGGCACACACTGTTAATAAATTATATAACACATTTTTACATGTTAAGTTTTAATAAAATAAAAAAGTGCATCGATTTACTTGATCCTAATTTATTCTATGTAGAACATATTCACTTGCCGATGAGTCATCAATGTTAGTTCCGCTGAACGTGTCTATCGAGGTCAAGGGACACGGACGTACTACGTTATACGGGGGACCACCGTTATAGGAAAAAACTTTATTATAGTGTACGTTATAGGGGGGTTTACTCTATAATAAAGTTCCGATAGTCGTAAGTTACATGGGTTGACAAGCGCTGACTTGTTATTGTTTTATCGACAAGGAGGTGATTAATGGCTACGCGTGGCCAAAGCAAATAAATGTGTAATGCTCCAGTCGGCCGAGTCCACGTTTCACTTCCATACATAAGTATTGAGACTAAAACTCCGTTGTGCGCTGCCAGTTTAGCTTCGATTTACACATTTTATTGGCAATTGCTGAGCTTAGTGCGCCGTTCATTTTGTTGCCTGCATTCACTCTCCTTTCAACATCTTTTTTTACTCTTCCATCTCTTGAAAACTTTTTTTTTTCATTTTAAAATTTTTGTTGTTGGACCAATGGTTGTGAACTGCTCTGCGTCATTGCCACAACACCTAGTTTCCTGTCAAACTCGCGGAGTGAAATTCAGTCATTCTCATCTCTCATTCAGTATTCAGTCGATCGCTGGCAGAGTTCGCGCCAGGTCGCGCTATCTGAGTTATTTTTATTTCGTTGCCCGCGTAACTCAAGGCCCCGTATTATGTGCACGATTCTCACGTCATACGCAATAATAACACAACAGACAGTAAAGTTTTGTATGTTTTGGATACAAATTTGAAAATAACGTCAGTAATGAATTTTACTTATTAGTGTAAAAGTGGCATAAGAATAAAAATTGTGTAGTTTTTGACAAATTTTAATGAATAAATAAATGACGTTTATTTGAGTTTTGGCGTAAAAGATTTTAGAATCGTAAATTCGATTGATTTAAGAAAAAAATATTTTTAATATTTCTGAATTATAATTGCGTAAATGATTTATTTTTTTTCTCTTAATTTTCATTTAAATACAGTGCGTTTGAATGTTAGAAGATTATGTTGATGTGTTAGTGTTTCTCGGTGAACCAAATTTAAAAACATACAATTTTTGCTTGTGTAAGCACGCACATTTGAATGATTTATATATTTTTTTGCTATGCACACATAAGCAAACATTCTTAAAGATCTAGATGGAATGTATGCAATTTTTATTTTCAAATCAAACAGTTCGGGTTGGCAGGAGGAAATTGCCTCAAGTCAATATGTCCGCCCTTACATGTATATATACATATATAAAGTGTTAATTTTTTAAATAAAATATATCAATATTAAACATTAGAATTATTTAAAATATTTTCAGTTGTTTTTAAGGATATATAATTATGTTGTAATTTATCAATCATATCTCTATCCGGACACTGTGGTGTATAGGGCACTATATTGGAACGCTACATACAGCATATCTCGATCAACTTGAGGTATATTTCGAAAATTGCGTCTTATAAATTGATTTTGAGAGTCCGATCAGTCTTACGCTTCAGAAACTTAATTAACTGAACTGAATTTAAATATTTAAAGCACTCTCTCTACATATCCGAACACCGCTTTAGCGTTTAACTGCTAGGTTTTAACCGAGGGTCTTCCTATCGGTTTCTTTAGAATGAAATATTGCAGTGTAAAAACACGTATTAGACAAATATTTTATGTCGTCCTTGCCAGAAATCGAACCCGGGACCTCGAGCATGGTAGGCGAAAGCACCAACCACCACAAACGCGCCACTTTACGAGGCGAACGTATCCCCTCTCGATTTCCTTTTCAGAATTTCTTAAGAGTAGCCATTTAGTCAAAAATACTCATCCAGGGTTCTGCCTCTATTACACAAACATAATAATTGTATTCTTCACCGCCCCCCCGGACACAGGCACTAAAATCTGTTGTTAAGGAGATGCGTCTTTGTTATTAATGCAGATGATTACATATTTTACGATTTTCCATTATCAAAATAATATAAATTCTTACTATGTTTTGAATTTAACATAGACGTATGTGATCACTTTACACAATGTAACCTTCATAACTCTGCTTATGTTTATTTCTTCAATTCTTCCGTCTGTAAACGCCTGAACTTTAATATCTTTCTCAAATAAGTTTTCATTTCTGTCACAATTCTCCCCATGTTTGGACACCCATATTTATTGTACTCACGTACAACTATCAGGTAGATAAAATATATCTTGTACTTTTATGTTTGGATGAGTTGTATTCACATCATAAATATTTTGGCGGCAAATCTATGTCCTACTTTTTAAAATAGAACTGTTGCGCGCTTGAAATTCGCGACCTTTTTTGCGCTTTTGTTTCGAATTTCGAATGTTTTGTTTCGTTTGAAACATATATCTTTAGTCTATGGTTGAAACTTTATACTAAACAAAAGAATGTAGTATTTGAGAGTGAAAATATTTAAAAAATGTTGATGTGTATTTGGTTACAGTAACATAACGTACATAATATTATATTGTGCCTATTTTTTTTCAAAACCTTGAAAGGGTCGACGGGGGGTTAAGCAAGAAACTATAAATGTTTCGCATCTAATATAAAGTTTATATTTGAAGCACTAACTCATAACTTCAATAAAGACAGTGGATTAAAAGTACTTCATGTTGAAAATAAAATATTAAAATTAGACAACTTAGAAATTAAAAAAGCGATTCATAATAAGAAAACAATAATTAATAACCAAATAAACGATATTTTTTTTAGTCCTCTCCTGTCTAACTTCGAAAATAATGATATCAAATTACCACCCGTGTAAGGAAAAAACGACTTGATTTATTGGGTCCATGTGTAGTATTTAGTGAACATGATAAAAATAAAAAAGGAATCAATTAATTAGTTACGTAAACCTCGACGAAGAAGCTTGTTTGCTTTGAAACCGGTCGGTGGAAAATAAAAATTAGTGGTTAAAAACAAAGTTGTTTTTATTTATTTTATTATTTAATATAATGTTTCTTTTGAAAACTATTCGTTTTTCATATACAACATTTTGCATATATACATACAATTATATAACAGTCCTACTGTTTTTGTTTTTCGCAGTTCCTCGATATGTGCATTATGTTTAAATGATGGGGCCACTGCAATAATGATAAATGTCCTATCAATGTACTTTCGAGATATTTGTTTTGAAAGTTTTAAACGGTTGATGCAAAACTTCGATTTCATGTTAAGATGGTGGTCGTTTTTGTCTATCGACATTCGTAATTACTGTCAACTATGGATGTGATGGTTAGGAATGACCATATTCTTAAAGGTGGGGGTCAGTGATATGCTTTAAGCTCCTGACGTCACTGCGACCTGTAAAGATCTATTGGGATGGGTCCCCGTGAATAGTTCTCGCTCTCCAAGCCCAGATCTATAAAGAGCCTGGGTATTGTGTGGAAGGCGAGAGTTCTCACTTTGCTAAATCTCCCCCTATCAGGAACGAAGGAGCACATGAAGCAAGTGAGGCTGAGCCTCATTAAGAAATCATTGCTATTCACCAGTACCTAATATGTATTTTAATTCGCATTATATCAACACATTATGAAGATAAAAAACTAGCAACCAATATAAAAATGTTTAAAGATGTCTACAAACATGGTCCGTACTGTGTTATTTACTATAGGTACCTACTTAACATTTACGCATATTATACTTATCCTTCACTAGGAAGAGCCTTACTTATAAACCTGATATTAAGTTACACCTAGGCACAGTGCAAGAATAACGATGGAAATACCATCCTTATTCCACCGCTATAATAAGAAGGATATTCCCATCCTTACTTTACCACTATACCCGGGCATAACTTTATACCAGGTTTATAAGTAAGGCCCTAAGCATTCTAGTCGTGTTGCTGCATTTGAAAAATTTTGCTAAGTTTTTGAGTGTGAAACGTGAATAAATTAAATTACGTATTTAATTTAAATTTAACATATTTTGGACATTCACTATTATTGCAGTGGACCCTTCGTATATTTAGTTCGATAATTTATTATAGTGCTATTTTTTAAATATTACCGTAAGGGCGCTGTGCAATAAATATCATTAGGTACTCTCAGGTAAAAATTCTGAAAAAGGAAATCGAGTGCGGATAAATCCGACTTGAGGGGTTTGGTGCATTCGCTTACCATGCTCGAGGTCCCGGGTTCGATTCCCGGCGGCCCTGCTGACTCCGACGTGAAATATTAGTTTTAAAGGTGGTTTAATACTGCAATATTTCGCTGTCCCTAGACTGGCACCGGAAGCGTAAGACGTGTCACCCTACCTTCCATGTTATGTAATTGATCCAGATACGCTGAAATTGGAGTTCCAAAGAAGTGCCGAAGATTATGATAAAGGATTATTAAAATTATTTACATAAATATTATACAGGTAAATCAAAATGATAAATCGGGTTGTGGTCCCGTGGGAGTATTGTGAACTCATGGGCCAAAGGTCCGTTCAAATCGTACTATACTACAACTCGATTTCCATTTTTCCACACAAGTTATTTACGACTTTTAGGAAATGGTCTGAAAATTTAAATATTTGAGCAAATAATAAGAACTCGGAGTATTTCCCTTCTTGTTAAAAAAAAAACAAAAAATTAGTCTGATGTATTTTGCCACGATTTAATATCTCTAGACTTTGATATCCATTTCTCAAATTGATTCGTTTCTGTTTTGCTTTTTCAATAGATTCCAATTCTAGGCGCTTACTTAGCTTATGACCTGTCATAGGTTAGTTTCAGTGGTCACTAAAGTGGCCAGTGTGTAAACACCGTGTAACATTCACTATTCTTCCCGTTTTTGAGCATCCAGATTATTTCTTTAATTTTTCATTCGTTGATTCCCTGGGGGGTTAAATCCAGGATTGTCTGCAATGATTTAGACACTCAAAACGTTGTAGAATTAACTGCTGTGCGGTGTAAAATTTATTCATTTTATTTGTTAATACATAACATAAGTACTGATATTATATAAAATAGTAACGTATCCCAAACTCCATAAGACCAAAAAAACACCTCTGAAGTGAAAAAAATATTACAATTCTTTGTACGACTTCGTATCAAAATATTTTAATATTTATGTAAAAATCTTATCCAAAGTGTTCTAATGTGCCAGTGTGAAATGCCTCAATTGGAGTTTTAAAACCGTAACTCAAGGGTTTTTAGTGAGTTTTCCTCAAGGTGTGTTATAACCTGAATTGTGCGCAATATGACGTCAGTTTCAGTTGGCACCACGCAAACAGAGGATGTGGGTGAGTTGTTCTCAGACCATTCCAGGTCTTAATATTTTAACGCACTCATAAAAAACCCGTTTAATTGTATCACCAATTAAAAACTCCGCGTAGAATTACATTTTATGCACCTATTAATTTAAAAATCAAGATTTATAATCGTGTTTGTTTTATTAATATTATTTCCTGCAGCGTGTTGTTAGTAACTCATGACAAGTAGATAGTAATCTACAATAAATAATATCGTAAAACTGAAATCAACTTACCCCTACGACTGAAATGGACGAAAAAACACGCCAGTTTGATATAAAACACTCGAAAAAAGTGGAGAAGATAAAGGTTTCAGCTCTTTTACTTCACAAAAGTCAACAGATAGAAGAGTTGAGGAAATGTGGATATACAAACATGGGCAGAATGGTGAATGTTACACAGTGTGTAAAGTGGCCACTTAAACCAGCCAATAAACGGTCATAAGCCCTGTAAATGCCTAGACTTTCATATTCCCTTCTCAAAAATGTTTTCCCTCTCTGTTGAAATAAATTTAAATATGAACAACTCCCTAGTGAGGAAATCCAGCCAGTCTGCAAGCATTTGGACATACTTTTGATATCTTTGGATATCAATATTTTTTAATATATCAACGGTACAACCAAAAAGGTGTTTATATCCGGATAAAAAATAAAATAATGGCCACTTATTTGAAATTTTATATTAACTAATGTTTTGATAGTATAAAATCGTCTACCGATCTGTAGTAAAGCTAGGGTTTCCTAGGACAGCGGTGCCCGTATCTTAACGGCCGTAGTGAACGGTGATGCGGTGGACAGCCGTCGTAGTGGTGACTAGAGAGTGGTTTTATTTTTTAACGGTGTTATCAACCCCCTTTTTATAGGAAACCACTCTCTAGTCACCGTTACGACGGCTGTGAACCGCATTAATGTTCACTACGGCCGTTAAAATACGGGCACCGCTGTCCTAGGAAACCCGAGCTTTAGCATGCAATAAAAATCACGCTGACTTTTACAGACCCGAGATAATTAAACTTGTTATTTTGTATGTATAGGTAATGTTTTGAGTATGTATTATTTACCTATGTTAATGGTTTTGATAAAAAAATTACTTGGTTAGATTTTGCTTCGTTTAATTTGACCAACAAACGCTTTCGCCCAAAAAGGCATCTTCAGAACCCCGATCACGGGAAGTTAACGGGTTGTGGTCCTGTGGCCAGTGTCTCGGACTCACGGACCAAAGGTCTGTGGTTCGGATCCCACTCTACCCCAACTTGATTCCATTTTCTAATAGCGAGTTATTTACAACTCGTTGAAAATGGCCCTCAATATTAAATATTTGGGTAAATCATAAGAACGCAAATATTTCTTTAAAAAAAAAAAACATTTATCTTTGATTTTATCTACAAAGTAAAATTTAGTTTTCTGTATAAAAAACATAAATGCATACAAATTTTTCTTCCAAACATGTTTAGTTATAGGTTACCGATGCAGATACTTTAAACGTTCATGCAAATATACTCATGTTCGTACACAAATATCGACTTTTCTTTATAGACAGTCGAAGATAACTCTGTTAACTTCCCAATGTAATCGGGGCCCAGGACTGGTTAAATTAACTATGGAGTTTTATCAAGAAAAATATTTTTAAAAAACATCAATAATATTGTCTTTATTTGTTTCTAAGCTGGTAAATGACAATAATATAATTGCTATTTTTAAAAATCATCAATTTATCTGAACGAATTTCGTCCGGTTTAAAAAACTTAAACTATTGTAAACATTCCAAATCCAACAATATGTTTCAATTTTATCCTTGATTTTAGTGGTTACGTTATAATGACGTCATTCTGACATCATCGTCTATTTTTAAATCTAAATCTTTGAAGAATATACTCTTAGAGTCCTGCTAGAATTTGTAAAAAGATCCGATTGTATGCACATACCTCTATTCTGTCCCGACTCCCGTCCAAGGACACTTTGATTAATATCTCGTTTTGTGTTGTCAGTAACCGCCCACTTTAATCCAATTCAAACTAGGTATAATTATAATTGCGTCGTTCTTAGTTTATAATATCGGAACTAGAGCATTTTACGTTGTATTCTAACTAGGCTAACTGCAAAACTAAATAGGTACATACAAATAAACTAGTTTTGGCCCATAACGGCTTAGTATTTTTTATGGTCATGTCGTTCATCCCAAGCAAAAACTCATTATTTGACAAAACAGCATTTTTGAACATTATCGTCATAATCATTCCCTTTCCGCGTCTTAAGATGCAATAAAAAATTGATCCAATCTATGTTATAAATTTTATATTTAAAGCACTTACTTTGTGGTTATTCATTATTATAAAATAAATAAAACAACTTTGTTTTTAACCTTGACGCAAACCTTGACGAATAAGCTTGTTTGCTTTGAAACCGGTCGGTGAAAAAAAAATAGTGGTTAAAAACAAAGTTATTTATTTTACGATCTATGTTATTTTATGGTGCCGTGTGGATTTTCACCATGGTGTGAAATGGGCCTCTGTAATGTAATGTATTTATTTTCGATAATTGTATAAATAAAATTTGATCACCTAGTTATACCTTGACTAATACAAAAATAATTTCAAAAACAAAACATTGTTACAAAATCCAAACGGTTTCCGATGACACTATATATAGGTAGATATGAGTGTTTGTTTTTAACAAAAATTATCGCCATCCCCCGAAACGATGCGATAGACCCATCATCCCTAATATCTTTTATGATACACATTATTTTAAGTTGCCTGAATTCTTGTTTTACCATCCCTAATTTCTTTTATGATACGGATTGTTTTGAGTTGCCTGGATTCTCGTTTTGGGGAGTCTGAAACCTTCACCTCCCCTCGTAGGGTAGCAATGAATTTCGTTATTACGCTGAACATCACTAAACATGCTTGTATTCGGGCAGTAATATATTTTTTAATTGAAATATCACCAAAGTATTTGATATTACTCTTTGCTTTACCGAAACCATGTTCCGTACTGTTAACATATTATGTTGAATTTTTGTGCCAATTTATCTGCCACATCTCAGTATTGTCCTCATTCCCCTATTTTGAGCTTTCTGCATGACAGTATACTGCTTTTCAGTGCTCAGAGAGAGAATACTAGAACAATAATTGAAATGCGGAAAAGCCTTAAAAATTAAATTACTTGAATTTAAACAGAGTTTTTTTTCTTATCCTATTGAAAAATCTTATGTTTTTAGAAGTGTTTTTCACTCAAAATGTGATGCAAATTTTAGCTTATTATCTATTATTACCCTTATATATTTTATTTCCATGAGTTGACATTTACTGTGCTTTTGTTAGAATCTGTGCCAGCGAATAAAGATATCTAGCATGCAGATTAATGATTTAGCCAGCTACAGTTTTGTACGCACTGGCAAAGTAGGTACAATATATGTTTTAAATATTTACAACAATACACGGTGTTTAAAGGCCAAACCGCGAAACTTTACAGGAACATTTCTCGTGGTATTTTTTTTTTTTTTAAACCTGAAAATGGAGTTTCTCGGACTAGCAACCCTCCCACAAACAAAATCATTATAAAAAGAGTTTTTGGAAAAAAAATATTAGGATTTTTTTATTAACTTACCACGAATTAGTATGTAAATTAAGTGCTAGCAACGCGTTATCTCCCCCTAGAGAGCGTTAAGAATCGTACTGCTGGTCTCGACATTTCGATTCTAACATCTAGAGTCTCTATATTCAAATGTCTCGAAATTTCTAGTCTCGAATGGAAGCTCTATCATGACATAAATACCAGTCAAAGTATGACTGTAGCTGGCAGAACTCGAATATTTAAGATGTTGGCGTTGCGTTGGTTTCCTTGTGAACATTTCGTAACTGTTCGCAATAGTTTCACTACGAGAATAGTTAATACATTAATAAATTATAATAATTGATTCGTCTTAAATTAACGTTTTCATTTATGATTTTTTAACGAGTAAAAATATTAGCAGCTGGGTCAGTTTATCAATATTAGTTTATAAAACAAACTTGTTGCAGTAGTCTGCTTTAAAAAACAAATACTTTGACATACTTTTTACATGTACATGTATGGTTTTATAACCCAAATGCCTTAAAACAGTGTTTTTCAACCTGTAGGTCGTGACCCCCACGTGGGTCGCAAAGCCTTGTTAGGGGGGTCGCGGTCACAAGCAAGGGTTTCAGGTCATGCGTTCCATAAAAATAAAATAATTTCATTGAGAAGGCTGTGTATGTTTATTTTTTAACAGTTTGTCGAATCGAGGTTCTGTTTTTAAGCAAATAACCTAGTTATTTTCTACTTGTAGTCCATGTCTCTTTTAAGTATCCACAATTGCATTTAAGAGAACGTTAGTAAACATAGATGGAATAAAAAAGAAGAATACCCTGCTCTAGATGTTCTTCTTTTTTCTTTTTAAAGAAAACATCAATATTATGCGAATTAAATTCATAAATCTTATTGATCGTGCTACTCCTTCTTCCTTGCACTTGATTTTTCGATTAATAATAATATGGTCTGGACAGAAAAAAAAAATGTCATTGATGAAATTACCGAAATACCAGTAGTACAATGGAATTAAGGTCCTGCGGGGTCGCCTGCTTTTTGTTTATTCGTAAAGGGATCGCGTATTCAAACAGGTTGTTAAACACTGCTTCAAAACAACCGGTTTTTCAGCAAAGTGTTTTATAATATACTTGAACCTTTAATTATGAATTTCGCGAAGTCAAGGTTATTAGTTTAACCGTACATAAAAAAATATGATTGGGATGACATGAATTTGAAGAATCATGTTCGCACTGCATTGACACTCCAATTCCAGCGTACCTGGATCATTGTTGTTTCATAGAAGATAATTTTACCAGTCTTACAGTGACAATGAAATATTGCAGTGTTAAACATTCTTTAAAACACCATTAAAATCCGGGACCTCAAACATGGTAGGCGAATCCGCTTAACACTACACCACAAGGCGGGCTTATCCCCACTCGATTATTCTTGCCAGGATTTTTACCTGAGAGTAGTCATCGAGTCGAAAACACTCGACCAGGGTTCTGGTTCTGTTCCACACACATAACTGTATTCTAAAATGTATATGATGATTTTATCTCTGAAAACTTTCCCGAATTTTAATATCTTGGCTTTTTGCCTGTCTAGGAATTAAGTTTAGTTTATTTTGTGTTAACTGGCATTTACTTAAGGGTCGTATTTAGGTATTTGACGCTACGCATACAGTAGTGGGCGGCGTGCGCACACACTGACAGCTTCGGGGCAACGGCACTTTGGTAATTTGTATGAGAAAATATTGTAAAAAAATAATGCATGTTTGATTGCGTATTGCAAAAAAAATACAAGTCATTTCGAAAAACATTCAACTTATTTATTGTGTATGCAGACAATTTGTAGAATTCCATATTTAATTTGGTAATGTATTCAAAATAAAACAAGTTTATTGGATTATAAAAAATAAAGTAGAATTATAATCCAAGAAACTTGTTTTATTTTGCATACATTACCAAATTAACTTTCAACTTAATCGTGTTTTCTGATGGTTTGATACTGTTCTGAATTTTTGGGCATTGTTACGCCCCTAATTAAATCACAATATTCGGAACGCGGAATGCTATTCAATTTTTTTCATAAAATTCCCGATTTTTTCTTACCTAATTATAGCATTTTATTTTGATGGTCAGATACTTAATTTTGTGGAATAGTAAGGAACATTTATTTTAGTTTGAAATATAAATATTTACTATCGTTTTGAGTCGGAATGCCGAACCCCGTTTGGCCCGATTTAGGTGTTCCTACTTCCGACCCTTAATACTTGTATTTATTTGGTGCTGTTTTGTTTACTCGTGATGTTTTGAAGTTTTGCTAATGTCTTCATTCCTTGTGTTAAATGCCTCACGTGAGCTGTACAAGTCCTCGACTCTGATGATTTCATTGTGTAATGATTGTGCCCTAAATACCTGTGCATCGTAATGGTTCGTTTAACAAAGGTGCGCATAAATGACTATTTACTTAGAAAGATACAGGCCCGTGCGCATTGCATTGTTTATAAATATGATTGTTTATCTGGTGTTTACTAGACAGGAAACGTCTGCTACTGCAAATAACGACTAACAACCCAGATCTTTTTACTGTTCGAAGGTAATAGTGAGAAAAACGCTAGAAACTGCCAAGAATTTCTCGCAAATAACCGCAATCTACATTATTTAAGAGAAATGGAGTTTGCATTGAAATCGCTAACTTCAGATTTTATGTTCGTGTATCATTTTGATGTTTTTTTAGCATAGCAAAAAGAATCAATAATTGAACGTAGTTATGTAGAAAGCAGCCAGTCTACAGTTATGAAAAAATGAGATATTGGTGTTATCGGATGCCCTAAGGTCAATTCTATATTCTGCTAAAAAACAGCCAGGCCAGGCCGCTTTTATACAAAAAACTGTAAATAGTGCAGATCACAAAAACGGCATTTTTCAATTTGCAGAAATCACCCTGAGCTCTAGAAAAATCCAACGAAATAGATGGGAAGATTAATGTCTCTAGAAATCTAGTTCTCTTCAATGAATTATAGTGGATTAATATACAAGTATTTGGATTCATAAAAAATATTTTTCTGTCTGTTTCTGAATCTGTTTTTATGCAGAATGTCACCTCATAATCACCAAAATTATTTTAACGCCTAATTAAATTATTTTTCAGTTATTAAGACTAATTAAATAAGTGATTCTTTACAATTAAGTACCCTTATATGAATATAAAATAATATGTTTAATACATAATGACACCACATACATCAGCGTTTTACTAGGGCTGGCTGTTTTCTGGAAAATGTACCTATGTACATCTTAGATTGTGTGGTCAGGCAGACTTAAAAAAAAAACTGGTTAAATACATAATTACATTATTTTTTGTATGAAAAAAAAACGAATGTATGCCTTATTTATCATTGTTCAAAGTAAAAAACATTCCAACTGTTGTGTAGATTTGATTATTCATTTTTTTCACAAAATTGCTATTATCTCAGTTTCCATTTTCTATGGCTGGCTGTTTTCTGCGTAACTACGTTTAATTCAACATGAACAGCGGCGAAACAATGTTTCAAACAACTTTTGTATTTATGTTTAATGGAGTTTCTTTTTTTTAAGCACTAGATTTGTACTAGATACAACCAACAAACTCATAAAGGTAATGCATTTCTTTAAGACCATTAGAAACATCAAAAGAAAAAATGACAAGAAAAAAGTTAACTATGCACGTTGCCATCACATTTAGAATATGAACTAATAGAGTGGGGATCCGCTGCAGCTAGACATCTTAAACGAATAATTAAAGTATAAAAAGGCACTGTTAAAGTTATTTTTAAGGTACCAATGAGAACTCCATCTATATTTTTTTTAAGCCTTTTATGTGGCTGAGATAGGTATGCCTAATATATGCTAAAACTATTCTGCTCGACAAATTTGGAGATGGACATCGTCATTCTTCTGCTCGGGGCCATTAATATATAACAAGAGCGATAACATTTGGTTAAATATGCAATATTTCTCTGCTAAACTGATGAATATGCTTCCCTATGAAATTCAGTTGATAGAAAACAAAAAATATGTCGCCACCCCTCCGCCGGCCATTCTGCAACAGTTCGTACAGACCAACAATTCCACGTCATTTTGCCTGATTCAGACTATCTATCATCAACGAAAAGGGGTTCATACCTATCGAGTTCAAAATAAAATCATTGTTCATAAATTCTCTATATTCCATTAGAACCCTCCAATATAGCACTTTAGAGATCATAGTTTCTTCTGCTTCCTGGGTCTCGATTATGAACGCTGTCATCATATGTAGACGGTATACTTAACTTCTGTATCTAGTATCTACCTCAGTATGTTCTAATTACTTGTCATCTTGACACCGTATGATCAAATCCAACCAATGAATGACCCCAAAAATTTATCCCCTTTCCTTACTTCATTAAAATTTAAAATACTTCTCATTTATATTTTAAATAGGCTTCTGTGATAAAAATTGCCCACTTCAAAGCGATTATAAACTCCAACAAATCCCAATTCAAGCCAAAAATGCTCGCTTGAACATGTTTTTATATGACTTTTGACAATTACCAAGACGGTACGCTTAACGATCGTCCGTATTTATCTACCGATTGATTACAAAGCCGGCTCCTTTAACGTCTCGATACGTATACTCAAAAAAAAATATAATAACTAATTATTTTTTTATAGTGACAAATTTTTTTACGCCTAGATACTCTTATATATCAATAGGGCAGAATCTAGCCACATTATTTTTCATCTAGGCGTTTAGGCGTTTGTTTTCCAAACTGATAGTTATGCATTCGACTTCAAAATTTTATATTTTATTACTCTCTCATATTTTCAATAGGCTTTAAAAAAAAAGTGCCAACCTCAGAACGATTAAAAATTTAAATAAATCGTAATTAAAGGAAAAATTACTCGGTGGAGTAAAATTTTAGACACTTTTAATGTGTATGTATGTGTATTGAAGGGTACTAGACCCGTCGCGTCGGTACAAACCGATGTACCTACTTGCATCAAAATTTGATGGTGGGGGGATCGGTAGTGTATCTTCGTAATCGGTCGGTAGAAGTTTATCTTCAACTATGACGACTTACTGAAGCTATGACACTTCAGTGCGTTGATATGTGTACCGTGACGTACCCTTCCTCTCGTTTCATATCGGGTCAATAGTGTATCTTCGTAATCGCTCAAGATAATTTATCTTCAACTATTCCGTCATGGTGAAGGTATGACGTCCTTATCTTTCTATCATAATAGAGGCCCAGGTCTGGTTAGAAAAGCAATAGATTCTATATTTTTGCCATCGGTTATCACTTAGCCAAATAACATATCGACAAATGACTTGTCGGGTGAAGTTGTAAACTCGTAAACAGGACCAATCAATATGATGTCTTTAAATGTCAGTTCCCATCTCTACATCTTATTAATTGTGTTAGTCTGTATTGATTTTATTGACTATTGTGTTCACTGATCATTGAATGGGATATTGGATTAGTATTCAGTTGTGGAAAAATATCCGGCCTAAATGGTCGAATCTTGTTTTCGTTTTTGAAATCAAGACTTGTGGCAATTATGTATAAGATAGTGATTGAAAAAAGTTAGTTCTGTTATGATAAACTTGTATATTGTGGATATATTTGCCATAAATCTGATCAAATGGACATATCTCTAGCCCAAAGTCAGATACCTCTGAAAAACTAATTTTTATATAATCGGATTTCTAGGTTTTCAAAGGGTCTGACCGAATTGAATTATTTTAAGTAGATTATAATTACTGTCTTAAAATAGGTAAACTATCCAATGTCTTTTGTTTGTTGAAAATATTAATATATATCATTTATTAACATATCTGCATATTGATCTCAAAATTTAAAATTTCGGGTTTAGCTCACCGTTGCTTTGGACTAGCGATATATTATGTAGTTATAAAATTTATCACAAAGGAAACCATTGTTAATTACATTTTTTTGAGTTTGCCCAAATGTTTGTAGACAAAAGACTGGAATTCATTCCCTTGGGAGTTATTAAGATTATCAAATTACAACAGAGATAGTAAACATTTCAAAGAAGGAAATATGGTTCAAGAAGTAAAAAAAATGGAAAATTGCTTTCAGGCGTTGCCTAGTACCTATGTGAAATAATTCAATCGGATGCACCGTTTCACAATATCTGAAATGTTCTCCATCTCTGTTGTTATTTTATAACATTATTAATTACTTTTTTTTAGTAAACAATTGAATTGTCAATTTGTACCAATTATTATTACGCATAATATCATATTTATTACCTAAATAATTGCTCGATTTGCCGTGTAGTGTTAGCAAATAATTAAAAAATACAGTTTGCAATTTGCGCGTGAATGTTTCTTTTGCTTATAAATGAATAGTTTCGTGATAAACAGCATTGTTTCGATATTTTAGATCGCGTAAAATGTTTGCGTGTATTTGAGGCGAATCCACGTATATTTTGATGCAACATTAAACAATTCTATGGCCCATTTCACATGCATCGTGCCAACCACCCGACCCGGTAAAATTAGGGTGGGTGGATACTTATTTATTTTTTCGTTTTATTTCCTTAGTTTCTACTTGCGGGTGAAAATTTTGCTTAAGAAAATCGAATGGAGATTGTATACTGGTTCGTGCGTTTCCCTGCAAATTCATAAACAAAATCATTTTAAAAAGTTATTATTATACAATAAAAGTCGATTCGCCCTATGTTTATCGGGCCGGGTCGATTTTTGCTGTGATATGAAAACTGCTTATTTCTTTAACATATTGCAAAGGAGATAGATAACATTTTAGATAAGGGAAAATCCAAGTCTAGGAATTTACTGGGCTTATGACCTGTCATTAGCTGGTTTCAGTGGTTACTTTACACACTGTGTAACATTTACCATTCTGGCTGTTTCAACACATTTAAAAAAAAACTTATTGATGCCGGTGAGATTCATCTGACTGAATTATTTCACCTACGTACTACGCAACGCCTGAAAATATTTTTCAATGTTTATACTTCTTCTTGGGCCAGTTGGTTTAATAATCCTATTTCTAGCCTACGAAAATCAATGCTTAGAATCACATGTCGGTACGTAGTAATACTCTGTCTTCTGCGTTTTATTTTAAATTCCTATTAGGAGTGGTGACCTAACCTTGCTATTTGCGCAGGCTTTTGTCTGTAATCAGGGGTGCTCATTCTGTTTCAATTTATCGGGTGCTTTACACGTCCATAGGTTTTTTATTATTACGGAGAACTTATATAGCGATATTTTCGTGATATAATACCTCAAGGGCGCTTTACAAAGTAAAAATATCGCATATAGAAATAAATTTTGATTTAACTTCTTGAATTTGTAATTTAAGCAAAACAGTTTACTTTGCTATCACATGCTACGGATTCAAACAAATAATTTAGAGAACAAGTGGGTTTTAAGATTTTTCCGAAACATCACCTCACTCTCAGAGTTCCGCACCTCTGCTGGGAGAGCATTCCATGCCGTAGGGCCTGAGACCGCAAATGCGCGTTCCCCGAATTTATTGCGCTGTTTGCGTAGAGGTATAATAACTTTCCTCTCGACGTAGATGTGTAGCTGATCCAAGCGTAAGACGTCTGTCAGCTATTTCATCTGAAATGCAAATTTTCCTTAGATATTCTGGGGCAGAGTTGTTGTGGAGTGACTTATACATATATACAAGTAGGTTTATTTGTAAATTGCAGCAATACTACCAATCCTTGAGAGTAATTACGTTACTTCTTCTTGTCATTCTGCGGTAAAGGTGAGCTATCATCATCGCGATGGTTACTTTGTCCGCAGTCGCTCTTAATAGGAATTTGGAGCTACAGTGGAACCACTCTCTGGTCAGGAGATACGTCGTCTTCCCACCCTTCAACTGCCGGTGTAATATGATACGGATTATTTCCAAAAATGTCCAAAGATCTCAAAAATTATTTTCATTAATTCTCTTTCTTTTTTCTGTCATGTTTCATTAGCGTGTATTCTTATCGGAAATCGAACCCGGAACCCTCCCGTACAAAAACCACGTTATGAGTCTTGACCATTGCATCATTGGGCTCCCAGTTACTAATTTACTTTTTCAAATATTGATTTGATTTGCTGACTTAATGAAGCGACCATTAGCATTCAAAAATTAATTTCTGAGTATTAAAAAAAAACTCAATTCGATTAATCCGATTTTTGATATTTCCCTCTTCTAGTGTGTGTTGGATCTGGTCGTCCCATGTTTTTTTCGTTTTCTGCATTCAACATACGCATCGTAAATTCTCTGAGCCGTTATTTCGCTGTTCATTCACGTACATACAATACATACATACATACACAAATGAAATATAAACATAAATACGTAGTGTTTAAACCTGTCTGAACATTTTGTCAATCATTTCTGTATATTAAGTCTTCTTTGTATATTCTCACATGTAAAAATATATATTTTTTAAAAGTATATTGTTAAGTGTCCTCAGCACGGGTAACCCCAGTGAGGTCACATTGTTTTTATTATTAATCATCGTTAATTATTAGGAAGAAAAAAAAACTAATATCAGGTTGTAGTGTTAGGGACTCGCGGATCAGAGTTCCTATTTAAACCTCGCCCTAACACGATTTGATTCCCATTTTTCAATAGTGTTTCAACACGATAAATATGGCTTTTAAAAAATTCGTAAGATCGTTTTTTTTCAGTAAAAAAATCGCATTCGTTTAAAAACCGCGCCAATGTGGCATTCAAATATGCTAATGTTTGCACTTATATAAATAATTAAATAAGCTTTTGGCAATATCAGGAGGTTGAATTTTGATTGACTTCGCCTTACTGACGAAGCATGACACAAACAAATATAAAATTTTAATTATCTCCACGATGATCAAATGCCTAAACATTCGGTTTTAGATTCTGATATCCAATTTATTATTCGCGAAACTTTCTTTCTAAACCCGATTTAGCCACGTATCCGGTTGCGTGTTTACTGAATATTTCATTTGGTTTAACTTTAATCAAGGGAAGTTATAAAAATGTCACAAAAAATTCGACTAAATAAATCATTTTTGATACCGTGTTTTGTGAATTTCAACAAAGTTAGTTTCAAATTGACGTATTGGAAAAAAATATATCAAAGAAAAAAAAGCGTTTCATGTTAATTTCGTTAATTGATGTCTCAAGATCAATTAACTCTGTTTTTTTGGATGTATGCATTAGGTGTTAATATTTAAGTTTTGTCCGTTCAAATTTAAAAAGGAGCACCAAAAGTTAAACAAAATGGTAGTAGTACACGCCATACGAAAGAAAAAATTTTGCTCTACAAGATATTGTGTTCGCTTTTACGTTACATACATTATTTCATTTTTTAACAAGCCTTGAAAGTGGAATGTCAAGTAGACGAAAGTGAGCATTTTCGACACTTCCTTCTGTTCGCGTTCAATCACGGGAATAAAGCTGCCAACGAATTCTGCTATAATTGACTAATTTGTTGTAAAATAATTAAGGTTGCCTAATTTGTTGTATTTTTTTTTGTTGTGTCCTCTCGCTCTCTTCATTTGGAAAAAAAATCAGACACAACTTATGTTAACCCTCAATACATTTTAAAATAAGTATAAATCTTTATATGGTTTTGAGAAAAAATATGCTTTCATTGGCTCGTTAACAAAAAGCGGTACACTGCCGAAATTTATTCAGCTAAGTTAATGAAACCTTTTGTAAGTATTCGTTACCGGATATTCTAGAGTCTAGACAAATGAAAAAAAAAATACCAAGAATAATTTTGTTGCAAAAGAGATGATAGTTATTTTTCACTTGATTTTTTTTTCCACCATGATGCCGAATTTAGTTTAAATAAATGGTAGTTAGTTTAATTTATACGAAAATGAGTTGTTTAAGAGAAAACATCACTGTCCAGAAGAATACACGTGCAAAGGAATACGTGTTGCTTCTGTAAGCTAAATTTATGAATGAAGTTATAAAAAACTTACTCGGATTGAAAATCAACCTAGAAATATTAAATTAAGGTGATCCTCACTAAGACGTTAATTTTAATCAAATAAAAAATTCGTTTTCTTTATTTCATCATAAATAAATACTTTGTCGACATACCGATTAAATTGTTGATCAAATAAATTATTTTTTATCACAACGTTTTCGTTCTTCAACATTTATGTTTTTTATTACCCTTTGATAAGAGGTAAGGAAACTCTTAATGCATTTTATGTATGCGTTATATCATAGTGACTTTTCCAAGAATACGTGCTAATGTTTAAAGAGTCTGTATTTGTACTTTGTTTAAGGTATTAAATTATGCATATGAATTATTCATAAATTGCATAAAGTCCAAAGTGGATATCACAGTTGAAATACTGCCAATACACTTTTATTGAATAACGGCTTTTTATATCATATTGGTATCGTTTCCGTCTTCGGCTTTTTCTCAATGAACACTTCCGGAATAAACAGGAGTTCTATTAAGTTAAACTTCACAATTCGTATATAAAACCTCAAAAGGACACAAAAACAATTTTCAACAACGATTCTTGAAACTGTCCAATTTAAAACAAACAAAAATTCAAATTCATTTATTGATGATGTGTAGTTTTTAGTAAATATCAAATATTATTTATGCCGTTATTCAATGGGAATTCATGAGTTAAACAGAGAACATTATTTATCAAGTTAAAAAAATCCTTGCCCTGTCGTCATTTATTTTGTTTTGATTTAATTGTTCCCATTTTCTTCTTATCTTTTCTCTCCCCGATGGATGTTTGGAAATTTTCGCAGCAATGAGAAAGATCAGTGTCTTTTTTTTCTTTTTTGATTTGTTAATAGAATATCAAACCAAGCCAAAAAAAATTTAATTTTTAAATATCGTATTATCAGCGCTATGATTTTTTAAAGTTTTGTATTTCTGAAATAACTCCACGTGTGACGTCAGAGGTTGTTCTATGACAGTTCTTCCGATTGGTTCATTTAGGGTGACCAAACCGGATATCCTTCAAAGCTCTCATATCATTGTATGATTCGTATGAACCAGTGACGTCATTCAAAGTAGTGCGTTTATTATTATTTTTTTCGTACATTTTTAAGAAATTTTACCGTACAATTTAATGCCCTAATTTTTACCGCGCGAAAGAAAACATTTTTTGTATCCAATTTCCCTTAGGGCTGAAGTTCCTCATACTTACTTTGTTGGCAGCCCCGAACAAGGACTGAGTGCTGCAATGGAACCAGTCACGCAAGTTCTTTAGGCGAGAGATGCGCCTTCTACCCGCACTGCGTCTTCCTTCAATCCTTCCTCGTAGAATGACTTATAAAATGTTATATTTTTCGCAAGTTTTCTTTTCTTTATGGTCTTCAGTACCTCTTTGTCTTTTTTCATTCGTCGGAGAACGTCATCGTTTCGGACTCTGTCAATTCAGGAGATTTCGAATATCCTCCTGTAGCACCACATTTCAAAGTCTTCGATCTTTTTTGAAGTGGCTTGGGTGAGCGTCCACGTTTCGACACCGTAAAAAAGAACTGAAATGACAAAATATTTCCCAGTTTGAATTATTCAGCCTTAATTTTTTCTAAGAAAACTCTTATTTTCGATTTTTTTTGTTTAATCGGCAATTGTAAATTATGCGGTCTTCTTCTTCGATGGCGTTACAGCCCAAATCGAGCCTTGGCCTCCTTCAACTTTTGCCTCCAATTCCGCCTGTCCTCAGCAGCCATTTTCCAATCTGCCACTTGTAGAAGCTGTGCTGCATCTTTTTTTTTACGTCTTCCTCCCACCTCAGTCTGGGTCTTCCGATCCTTCTTTTACCCCCTGGATGTCCAGTCATGACTCTCTTAGTTACTTGCGCATGAGGCATTCTTTGTACGTGTCCAGCCATCTCAACCTGGGCAGTTTTATGTGGGTTGAGATACAAGGGGCTTCATATATGCTGTACAATTCGGCATTTCGCCTAATGCGTCACTCTTCTCCATCTTTCACGGGACCACAAATTTGGCGAAGAACTCTCCTTTCAAATATGTCCAGCATCTCAGCGGACCTTACTGCCAGGGTCAGTGCCTCGCATCCATACGCCAATACAGTCCTTATAATGGTCTTGTAAAGTTTTATTGGGTCTACGCTTCTAAAATCTTAATTATGTAATACGAGCTGAACCCAGCAATGCTTTGCTATTGCTAGATTTAAGTTCTTGCTAAATATATAAAAATTATATTATATAAATTTATATAAGTATTTCTATATGTTCTTATGTCAAACTCTGCTCAGGGATGCACTCTAGTCAGGAATGCGATTTTCAAAAATGTATATAATGTTAGTTAATATTATTTTAGTATAACCAAAAATCCAGTGAAAATGGGTAGAAATTATAAGGAATTCAATGAAATAATCTGACTGGGATCCATAAAAAAACGAATGTTGTCTGTAAACATTCAAAAACATACTTTATATTATATACAAAAAAATAACCTTCATCCATTATTTTCGTATCCGCATTCTCGGCGAACGCAACCCTGGTGATGGATAAAAAAAACATTAACGCTCCTAACTTTTTTGTACTTTATAAATTGAAGATTTTATGAGCTATAAATCTTCTCGTCGCAAAGATGTACATTTATCTGAAAACCGCACGTAAATCGGTCCGGTAGTTATTCAGTCCATCGAGGACAACCATTCGAACATTGCCTTTTATATAGATAGATGTTCCTATAGCAGTAAAATCTTTATTGAAATAAAAATGACATGTTCTCCTTTCTGAAATTATAAATTAATCAATGGCTCTTTTTTACCCTTGAACAGTTGAACGAAACTGCATATTTATTAAATAAACTAAACGTGTTAATTAAACAGCTGGCGTATTCAATGTTCCAAGATGAGATTCAATAAAAATAAACTGTAAATGTTGATTTACACCTGCATTTTAATTTGTTCAGTCCAAACTTTCTTTTATCACATGTGGTAGATGCTAAACGAATTCTTTAGCTTCTCGTATCAAGTTGATTCTAAAATCATATATTATAATCATGCACTTACATATCGTAGGAGCATAATTTTATAACTTGCATCATCAAATTATTCAAATTCGAAGAGCCCAAGTTTCTCTTTTTAATTTGCTTTTCCGAACTAGTTATTTTGTAATTAATAGTTTTAGTTTGTAGGATTATAACTTTGTCGTCGTTTATTGTACTAGTTGTGATAAATCAACTTTTGTCACTGATGTAAAACTTGTCTTAATGATGTTAATAACAAAAATAGAGCGAATCAGTCGGCCATTTTTATTATGATACATTAAGAAATAATAAACCATCATATTATGTATCAACGTAAACTTTTATCCAATAACGTATAAAAAATAGACACGTTATTGCGTCGCGAACTGCATTTAATACTTAGCAAATATTGCTTTGCCCTCAAGAATTAAGATAGCAAATCAGAATACACATGAAAACATTCGTGTAGAAGGAGATATACATATTTCCTTAGTTCATATTTTTGTGTTGCTCGTTAACATAGCAACGACACTGTCTGTCAGTGTATTATTTATGTATGTATTTTAAAATTATAAAACATGTACCTTAAAAATATTACTATCTGCGTATTCAATAAACTGGATTGTATATGCAAATGAAACGATATATTTATTCATTTATGCACTTCGTAAAAAATAAAAAGGATACTTAAAACTGTACAATTATTGTTTAATAAATTCTTTAACACACATATACACATAAAAATGTCTGCCTTAAAACAGGTTGCAAACAAACAATCACGCCGTTTCCACGTGGGGGTAGGCAGATAGAATAGAACGCCGTATCACTCTTCATGTCTTTGCATACATAATTTGCTTCCTCTACATTCATAAACATTCTCATGCACGCACGCCGATTATTCCGACTTTGACAAGTTCATCTTCAAGTATTTGTTGGATTTTGTCATGCCATATCTTTTTTGGTTGTTCTTTTTTTCTGCATCCATCAACATACGCATCTTAAATCCTTTTAGTCGTTCTTTCGCCGTCCATTCGCTCTGCACTCCAAACCGACGCAGCACAACATCTATCTTGATTTTGTCGATCTTATTTTGTCGATTTGCCTTACATAATCTCGACATTTGATTTCTCGGTAATCCAGATTTTATCTACAAAGACTTGAACGTACCAAAAATATTGTTTATTGCATTATGCTTTTAATAATTCTGTAAAATGTACATTTATGCACTTTCTTCAGAGGTAATTCGAAAGATCAGCCGCTACATTGAATATTTCGCTTTCGTTCCCTCACATACGATACGAATTAATTAACGAAACGAATTAGCTACAGAATAAGGCCATTGATCACCATTCTCGTGCTATTTATTAAATTATGAATATTTTATTACTTGCGATGCTATTTTGAACCGCTCTCGCGGCTGTAGAAAACACTGTTAACTCGCGTATTTTGTATGTAAATACGCGAGATAAAAGCTTTTTCTACGGCCGCGATAGTTTTGGAATATCACCCAGGTGTTCATAATTCATTTCAACGAATGAAAGAAAAACATAATAATTATTTTAATAATAATTTCGCCCATTATATAGCTTAATTGAGGACCATTTTAACAAAGCGAAATATCTACAAAATGTAAATTATTCAGGAGAAGGTTTTTTCATGTTAAAAATAAAACTATTATGATTTTAAATTAAATAAAAATTACGTTTTATATATATATAAAATCCTTACACATGTACTAAAATCAACAATGTAGAATCAGTAAAATTATTTATAAAAATGTTTTAAATTCACGAATTTTCACAAAAAATAAATAACTACATATTTTTGTGATAGGAATGTATGGAAAATTGATTTATGTTTGGAATTAAATAAGTTTACTTTTGCATGAAATCATTTCAAACGGTTTTTTTGTAAAATTATATGTCTACTAACATATGTAAATGTATATTTAAATGTACATATGTAAATATACATTCAGGTTGTCACCTCTTTTATGTTTGGATAATTTATATAGCGCCATTTTTGTGAAAATCACCTCAAAGGCTATACATAATAGTACAATAAAGTGATAACAAAATATATTTCAAATACTATTATTTTATTATTATTATTATTATGCTTCTTTTTTCTTGGCCGAAATCATGTTTTGTTTGTGATTTTTTTTCGATTTCAAAAAACTTAACCTCCCAAAAAAATATGTAGATATTTCGCTTTTTAATAACTCTATGTAGTGTAGTTATTTCGTTGTGTAAAAATTCACGATATTTGAACCGCTACAACTTCGCATATTTATCGTTTTGTTAAAGTTTTAGTTCACCAATCGATAAAGCTCACATGGAAGAACCCATTTCAATAAAAAAACGCATTTGGTTTTTTTGTAGAAATTTCACTTTGTGAAAACGGTCCTCGATTCTGTTTTACCTACAAGTCATAGCTTACTACGATACATAATATTTCAATATGTTTTTATCGGACTGTAACAGACGCGGCGGATCACTGCTTCGTCCGTAGCAATCGCGCCCGTCACAAGAACTGTATTTCTATAGGTGCTGGTGTCAAACGCAGAGTGGCCGGGCGTAGGCGGGCCTCGGCCGACGAACGATAAGCTCCGGGGGAGGTATCGTCGCCTAGAGATCCCTTGCGGGGTCGCTAGCGAGTAGCGCTGGCGGCCGCAATCCTGAGTCAGGCAACCGGGTTGTAAGGCCGGTATCTCTCCGTCGGTGGGAACGGCGGGGTGTGTTCCGGGGAAGTATCCAAGGGTCCAAATTATCCGGGGTCCAAAATCCAATCCAAAGAGTATCCGAGTTCCAAGTCCAGGGGGGTAGCGGTGTTCGAATCCAGGTGGCGATGAGGTCCGGTTTGAAGCGAGGTAGGGAGGTGAAGTGGAGAGTAGAAAGCCTTAGTAGTGTGGTGAGGTGACTGACTTTATTTTTCCCCGGCGGGGCTATATATACAACATTTTGCCGTGCGGCGGTGGGCTAGGCCAATAGCGGGCGGTGCTAGGTTGACCAATCACGCGGCGAGAGAGATAGCGAGCACATTTGCCGGCTCTATCGGTCTCTCTCGCGCCACGTATAAGGTCCCCACCCTCCCGCTACCGGCCGCAGTTCCCCGCCGACCGCGCGGCGATCAACACTTATACAGAACAACATAAAAACACATTATGGGCATACAAATATTTTCATGAATTCTAATCTATATGTGGGCTTCAGTATGGCGATCACCACCCCCGAAAGTGACAAATACTAGTCTTTATTGAGGAGGTGGTAGATCGCTTACACATACTGAAGCCTCCTATGCTACATTAAAACCCCAGGAAGGGCCGCCAAGTTGGTGCATGTACTTTTACGTCGGCAACACTCCCCCCTGCCGAGGAGGCATCTCTGCGCCGACGTCGTCCTTGATTTGCAACACGGCGAGCTTGACGGCGGGTCGTGTGTAGGTTCCGGTGGCTGTCTGGACCCGGGCGCTCCTGACTTGTCCATCCTTCCCTGGTGTGACTGCTATGACGCGTCCCCGCGG
This sequence comes from Micrasema longulum, assembly GCF_059751315.1. Lineage (NCBI taxonomy): Eukaryota > Metazoa > Arthropoda > Insecta > Trichoptera > Brachycentridae > Micrasema > Micrasema longulum. The sequence goes on from NW_028278815.1 coordinate 845,959, forward strand.
CCATTCATTCCGCGGGAGGGCGGCGTCCGTTATTATGACCAGGTCATCGACCATGATCGGTGTGGCGGCCTGTTGCCACTTCCGTCGCTGTGCCAACGTCGGGAGATATTCCCTCATCCATCTTTTCCAAAATGCGTCGGCTAGTTTCTGCGCCACCCGCCATTGTTTTCTGAGGCACAGTTCGGGCGGCGCGTCTCTGTAATCGGCCAGATGCGGCTGGGCCCCGCTCGACCCGATGAGAAAGTGCATTGGAGTCAGCGGAGCGTCGTCTCGGCTATCAAGCGAGACGTGGGTTAGGGGCCGAGTGTTTACTGTGTACTCGGCCTCCGCTATTGCTGTCATTAGCGTTTCCTCTCGGGGGGCTTGTTCCTTTAGAATCACCATAAGCGCCCCCTTTATCGACCGGACGAGCCGTTCCCAGGCTCCCCCCATGTGTGGCGCCGATGGCGGGTTGAACACCCATTTGATCCCTCTCCTTGTCGCCTCGTTCTGTAGTTCGGGATCGTGGGCTAGTTCCTTCATGGCGGCCGCCATCTCTTTGTCTGCGCCTCTGAAGTTCGTCCCGTTGTCCGAGTAGAGCGTTGTCGGATGTCCTCTGCGGGCCGCCATCCTTCTGAGGGCCTGCACCGTCGAGTCAGTACTCAACGACGGTGTAATTTCAATATGCACGGCCCTCGTAACCATGCACGTAAACAGGGCCCCGTATCGTTTCTCCCGGCGTCTTCCGATAGTTACGTATACGGGCCCGAACATGTCCACCCCACAGTGGGTAAAAGGCCTTACGTGATGATCGAGTCGGCCGGCAGGCAGCTGTCCCATGAGCGGAGGCTGCGGGCGGGCCTTCTGTATTCGACAGTAGCGGCACTCGTATATAATTTTCCTTATATTTGTCCGTAATCGTGTTATAAAGAACTGTTGTCTGAGTTCGCTGAGTGTCCGCTCTGTACTTGCGTGTTGCCGCGACTCGTGATAATGCCTTATCAATAGACGCGTATAGGCGTGCGCTCCGTCCAGTATGACGGGCGCCTTTAGTTGCTCGCTCACCGCGGGGGCTTCCATAATTCGCGTCCCCATTCTGAGGACGCTATCTTTATCGAGGTAGGGAGTGAGGCCCAGCAGGCGGCTGTTCCGCGGGAGGCACTCCCCCCGTCTAATTGCGGCTATCTCGGCGTGGTAACTGTCTGTCTGGCTTATGAGTATCCACGCCCTCTCTGATGCCTTGAGTTCCGGGGCGATGAGTGTCGCGCTTCCTGTATTCTTTTTCCTGCAGCGGTTTATGAAGCGCAACACCCACGCTGTAGTCCTGATCAGTCTCCGCCAGGAGGAAAATCTTCTTTCGTCCGGGAGGGCTGTCATCACGATGGCACTGTTCGCACACTTTATTTCACTGCTTGTATCCGGGGTCGCCGTTATTACCTTGAGCGGCGGCCATTGACTTTTATTTTTCTTTATGAAACTCGGCCCACTGAACCACATGCCGGCCGGGGAGATGTCTGGTATCTCGCCGTCCCGCGTCCCGAGATCAGCGGGGTTCTTCTTTCCTGGTACCCACCGCCACTCTTGAGCGTTCGTTAGCTCATCTATTTCCCCTAGGCGGTGGGCTACAAATGGCGTGAAGATGCGCGAATCACTCTGGACCCAGCACAGCACCGTAGTAGAATCTGTCCAGTAGTAGGTATCGCGTATATTACTTCCGCATTCTTTCTTGATTGTGGCCGCCAGTCGTGCGGCCATGAGCGCGGCTTGTAATTCCAGGCGTGGAATTGATAGCGCTCGTAGCGGGCTAACTCGGCACTTGCTAGCCATGAACGTCGCATTCCTTCCGGCGGCGTTCTCCTCCACGATGTAGGCTACGGCGCAGCTCGCTTGCTCCGAGGCATCGGAAAATACGTGCAGCTCTACTGGCTGGCCATTGGCGCTCGATACGCGCCGCGGTATAGCGCACTCGGTATTGCGTAATATGTCCACCCAAGTGCGCCATTTCTCTGCGTGTTCTTCATTCACTTGTTCGTCCCACTCTATGTGGGAGCGCCACACATCTTGTAGCAGTATTCGCGGGCGTATTGTCAAACACCCTACGAAACCGAGTGGATCGAAAATGCTCATAACTTCACTTAGCATCTGCCGTTTTGTAGGCCTCTCTGTTGGAACCTCCCGTGACACTTTAAATTTAAATTGAAACTCGTCTGTCACCGGGTCCCATTTGATGCCGAGGACCCTCTCTGTCACGGAGGTTCCGCTAATTATTTCGCGTGCGCTTTTCCCTCTCAGACTTGAAGGAATCGCTTCCATTACGGAGGGATCATTACTCGCCCAATTCGCGAGGATGAATCCGCCCCGCCGTAGTAGTTCGCTGACATCGTGGCGCAGTTGTATCGCCTCTGTTGCACTGTCTACGGCATCCATATAGTCGTCCATGTAGAATTTATTTCGCACAGCATCCCTGGCGGCGGCCATCTCTTGCCCGTGATCTTCTGCGACTTGATTTCTCACGTACTGTGCGCTGCTCGGTGAACACGCCGCGCCGAACGTCATCGACGTCATAATCATTTCCCGAATTTCTTCTTCGGGACTATCGCGCCAGAGGAACAGCTGCGCCCTCTGGTCTTCTTTTCTTATTTTAATTTGGAGAAACATCTCCCTTATATCTGCTGCCAGCGCGATCTTTCCCTCGCGAAATCGCATTATATTTCCCATAAGCGATGAGAGAAGGTCCGGGCCGTTGGCCAACATGTCGTTCAATGACTTCCCGTTGCAGCGGCTGGCGGCGTCAAATACTATCCGTATTTTATCCGGTTTATTCACGTTCGTCACTGCGAAATGCGGCAAAAACCAAAGCCCACTCGCAGTGTCTTGTCTTTCAGCCAGCGTCAGTTCCCGGGCATACCCCTTGTCTAGATATTCTTTAATCTTTAACTTGTAAGCCGCGGCGAATTCACTGTTTTTACTGAACTTTTTCTCTATGCTTAAAAATCGATTCAGCGCTGTACGGCGATTATCCGGTAAACATATTCGATTGTCTTTCCACAGTAGCCCTGTCTCGTACTGTCCTTGCGGTAGGAAACGTGTCGTGGCTCTCATGGTTTCTGTGGCTCGCGCCTCCTGACGCGATATCTTGGCTGTCGAACTTATACCTAACGCGTCGACGGCGTAATTTTGTTTAACTAGATTTTCTAGTCTCTGTTCTGTACTAAGCGCCATTAGTATGCTGGCGTTAGTCTGGCGTGTCCGCCCACCGTGTATCACCTTTCCTAAGGCTGTCACTGAGGCGATGTATTCCCCGCATCTCCGTGCCTCTCTCGTCACTATGAGAGAGGCGTTATCTTGGCCGATGAGTAACTGCGGGCACACTTGTCGCATCCTGCCTTCCCCTTCAATCACGGGCTGTAGCGGCAGACTCAGCTTCTGTATTGTGTTTGCGCGGAGAGTGAATAAATCTTCCGTAACTCCGCGCACTTTAATTGTGACTTTTCTTGATGCACTATCTGTTACGCACATTCCGCCGGCACCGTGGATTTTTAATCCTCGAGTCTCTCCCGGCGCGCCGATGTCGTTTGCTATTTTTGCGTCAATCAATGTCACGGTTGATCCCTCATCTAGTAACGCGTACGCGTTCACTCGTCCTCGCGGACCACTTAACATGACGGGAATCACTTTTAGGAGGACCGGTTCCTCCCGAGCGTAGGTGCTCGTCACTATATTATTCGTCCGCGAACTGTGGCCGTAATCGTAGTTTCTTTCATTTGAACTCGCGGCGCGGGTTTCGTTCGCGGTCGGTCTGTTTCCCCCGGCGCCCGCCGCTGCAGGCGTGTTGCGGCGGGCATTATTATCTGGCGCTCGTATATCGGCGCTAGACCGAGCTTCACTGATATCGGCACTATTTCTGTCGTGTAATGTCTTGTGATGTGTTCGGCGACATCCATCGAGGCCGCACTTTTTTACATTTCTACACTTTATCGCCCGATGAGTGTTCGATAAACACGAAAAACACAAATTCTTTCGCTTCACTATGTCCCATCTTTCCGAAATACTACACTCTATGTATTCCTGGCACGTTTGTAGTAAATGTCCTCGTCCGCACAAAACACATGACGCTACACTTTTCCCGTTTCCCTCTGTTGAAATCACTGTATGCACTTGTTCTCGCTTCTGTGGCTTCTCGCGTTGTTTTCCGCTGTACACTTGCGGCTCTATTCCGCCGCCTATCATCGAAGATTCCGTTAAATCTTCCAAGAAGAGCGCGAAATCCTTCGCGGAGGGCCTCACCCGGTTTCCTCTTCTGCTGTACCACCAGAGAGACTTCATGCACAGCGGTAACTTGCTCACTAGTTCACTTAGTAGTTGTGGCGTAGACATGTAATCGCCACCGAAGCCTTCTAAGGTCGCTATCGCGTTCCGAACTGCGCTAGACAGATCTACTAATGCTTGCGTAGATCCGTCGTTCTGTATGCAGCGGAGCCTTCTCACTTTTTCCAACAAGGAAGACGCTACAATGTCCGGCTGGCCGTAGTGTAGCTCCAACGTCTTCATTATCACCCTCACTTGGCTTGGATCCACTAGTAATGACGACACAGATTCTCTTGCCCGTCCTTTTAACGCACGCTGTAGACGCAGGAGGTTTTCTGGATCCGAAAGGCAGCACATCTCCGTCGACTGAGTGTACTGCGATTTGAAAGTAGCCCATTCCTGCGGCTCTCCGGCGAAGGCGGGTAGGTCCTTGGCAGTAGATTGGCGCGCTATCATGGCGCCGACTCTGCTAACGTCCTCTGGGGCTGAAGTCGGGCTTCTTCCTTGCGAAGCCTCTAGTAGAATCGCCATTTTTGACAGCACCGTCATGATGCCGTCCATATCCGTAGTACGCGGCGCGGGCTCGGGATTCGTCTCCAAGGGCACGCGTCGGTCTTGATCGTGTAGTGAAGCACGGAGCGTTCGAACCTGCGTCCTCAGCCGCTGGACTGTATCTTCGGATGTGTCCGACTCGGCTGAGTCCTGATCTGTAGCAGGGTCTTCTCTCGGTTCCGTGCCTCCTCGACCCGAGCGGAGTGAAGGGGTTCTCGAAGTCATCTCTAGGCGCTCTGCGATGAATATCCGGTTCTTCTCGAAGGACCAACTTGTAACAGACGCGGCGGATCACTGCTTCGTCCGTAGCAATCGCGCCCGTCACAAGAACTGTATTTCTATAGGTGCTGGTGTCAAACGCAGAGTGGCCGGGCGTAGGCGGGCCTCGGCCGACGAACGATAAGCTCCGGGGGAGGTATCGTCGCCTAGAGATCCCTTGCGGGGTCGCTAGCGAGTAGCGCTGGCGGCCGCAATCCTGAGTCAGGCAACCGGGTTGTAAGGCCGGTATCTCTCCGTCGGTGGGAACGGCGGGGTGTGTTCCGGGGAAGTATCCAAGGGTCCAAATTATCCGGGGTCCAAAATCCAATCCAAAGAGTATCCGAGTTCCAAGTCCAGGGGGGTAGCGGTGTTCGAATCCAGGTGGCGATGAGGTCCGGTTTGAAGCGAGGTAGGGAGGTGAAGTGGAGAGTAGAAAGCCTTAGTAGTGTGGTGAGGTGACTGACTTTATTTTTCCCCGGCGGGGCTATATATACAACATTTTGCCGTGCGGCGGTGGGCTAGGCCAATAGCGGGCGGTGCTAGGTTGACCAATCACGCGGCGAGAGAGATAGCGAGCACATTTGCCGGCTCTATCGGTCTCTCTCGCGCCACGTATAAGGTCCCCACCCTCCCGCTACCGGCCGCAGTTCCCCGCCGACCGCGCGGCGATCAACACTTATACAGAACAACATAAAAACACATTATGGGCATACAAATATTTTCATGAATTCTAATCTATATGTGGGCTTCAGTATGGCGATCACCACCCCCGAAAGTGACAAATACTAGTCTTTATTGAGGAGGTGGTAGATCGCTTACACATACTGAAGCCTCCTATGCTACATTAAAACCCCAGGAAGGGCCGCCAAGTTGGTGCATGTACTTTTACGTCGGCAACACGGACCCTCTCTGTTTGATCTACGCATCACGATAAAATTATTCGATAACAACGAACCTTTTAAGTATGTAAAGTATTCGGGCTTGTGTAATGCCGGAATATAGTTAAACTTACTTTTATTAAAATTTTCTTAGACACCCTTTTAAACGATACGGCTCAATCGATTTGATCGATTCATGTAAAAATGGCACAAATCACACTTTTGGTAATTTATTTTTTTTATTTTTATTTAAATCTTAAAGTAGGGCACACATATCATACATATTGTTATGTGTGTTCTAATAATAACATTGCAAATATATTTAATTTATAAATTGTTTATCACATATGTCTTGACCATTATTTTAAATTTTGATATGTTTTTTTCTTCATAAATATTTTTTTCCATTTCGTGATACTTTTTAATTGCTTTAAATAAAATTGAATTTTGTGACTTTGCCTTTTTCCTAAATGGAAGTCTAATTTTGTTCTTTTCTCTAGTATTGTGATCGTGTTCATCCTGGTTCCGATCAATTTTTTTCCAAAATTCTGTTTTTTTATTAGAGTTTATAATTTTATGAACAAATATCATTGTATTGTAAAATATTCTTTGTTTATATGTTAATAATTTCATTTCATTTACCATCGACTTTACCCTCGTATATCTATTTCGACTTGGGATTTTAAAACTAATTCTGTTTTAATGTTATTGTTGAATTTGACTTGTTTTGTAACATACAGCTCTTGTCTTGAATTTGTCTGCCACTGAATTAGTGGAAATTTAATATCTCTGTAGTTCGTGATTTAATCTACTTATAATCTTATAAATACATAAATAAATATAATATGGTAGCTTGGCACTTCGGTGCTCATTTCAGGTCATCTCAAAGCGCAGTGACCGTAATAGGATCACCTCTACATGCGCATAAATATCATTTCTGTAGCACGTAACTACGTCTAATGCACTCGTCGTGTATGTTAAATGATATTTACTATGTTAATCATGCACGATATAATATAAGGACGTTCGTGGACTATTATTTTTACTAAATGCGTAAAAAGTATAACGGTTAAAAAAAAATCAAATACTTAACGAAAAATGAGGGTGCGTAGACTTGTAATTATATCAAAGCTGTTTTCTTTGCTTCATCCATTTACTTTATGTTTTTTTCTTTAATCAATACCAAAATAAGTTTTACTGTCTCATTCTTTTCCGACATGCCCTGTAATAAATAAGGAATTCAATGATTAATAATAAAACAAATCAGGTTGTGGTCCCGTGGCTAGTGTCTCGGACTCACAGACCAAAGGTCCGTGGTTCGAATCCCACTCTACCCCAACTTGATTCCATTTTCTAATAGTGAGTTATTTACAACTCGTTGAAAATGGCCCTCAAAATTAAATATTTGGGTAAATCATAAGAACGCAAATATTTCTTTTTATTAAAAAATAAAATAAAATAAAAACATTATAGAAATTAACTTCTAATAGACCACTATCTGTTGTTACCACTTTTTATAATTATTTATTTTTGTTTGAGGTTAATAATTCTGTTTATTGACTTCAATATGAGATTTTACAACCTAACTCATTATCACAACACTCGTTTTACATATAATAATGGTTTAGTGATCCCTAAAATAAATAATAAATATGGTAGAAGAACATGTAATAGAATAAAATTGGAAATTGGCTTCTTAATCAAGAGTTTTAATATTAATTGTCTATCAATAATTTGTTTAAATTTAACATATTACAACAGAGATGAAGAACATTTCAGAAAAAGTAATATAGAAGTCTAGGCATCTACAGGGCTTATGACCTGTCATTGGCTGGTTTAAGTGGCCACTTTACACACTGTGTAAAATTCACCATTCTGCCCATATTTGAACATCTATATTCCTTCAATTCTTTCATCTGTTGATGTTTGTGAAGTTAAAGAGCTTCAGAGAGAAAAAAAATTAAAATATAAAAAAAATATTAAAAAATTTGGACAAACTCAAAATATTGGTGTTTAAATTTGATTTTCTTATCATAATTTTTCTTATTTTTGATGACGGATACATTTAAACTACTGCTCCTTATTTTGACTGTAATTGTTTGTGTAAAGATATTTATTTTTAAATAGGATTAATATTTATGTAGGTAAGCTTCACCAACAAGCCACAAAAAGTGTCTTGGTGAGATTTTTTTATTTATTATATGTATTCCTTGTTTATGTATCTAAATTTTTATCCATGTTTACTTTTTCATTAAATAAATAAAAAAAAAACAAATATTTTATTTCTATTTATAATTAAAATTAAAGTTAAAACTATTTGTTTTTGACCACTTATCTTACGTACAGCTCCGAAATCGGTTGGTAATTAAATAAATAATAAGTGTTTCGATTTATCTTGTTCTTTGACAATTCTTGATGGAATTCTATTGTAATTTTATAATAACCAACTTACATTTGGATTTACATTAAAAATATTTATTTGAATAATAATAAATAATAAGTGGTTAAAAACTAAGTGTTTTTATTCTACTTATTTAAAATATTTTAATTGAACTTTATTTATTTTTATACTGTTTCTTCGGCCTTTTTATTTCAGCATTTAATTTTATGTATAAATCGAAGAAATTTCGTATTCTTTCCATTAATTTACTTTTATTTTTTATATATCGTATTATCAGCGCTATGATTTTTTAAAGTTTTGCGTTTCTGAAATTACTCCGCATGTGACGTCAGAAGTTCTCTTCCGCTTATTCTCGGTCAGTTCTGCTGATTGGTATGTTGACGGTTAGTAAACCGGATGTCTTTCACAGCTCTCTTATCATTAGTTGATTCATATGAACTAGTGCCGTCGATCAAAGTAGTTCGTTTTTATTAAAATATATTTTTTAAACATTTTCAAGAAAATTTGCTGTACAATTTAATGCTCTAATTTTTATCGCGTGCAAGAAAACATCTTTTGTATCCTATTTTCCGTAGGGCTGAAGTTTTTCATTATTTGCCACTAAAATTTCGCACTTTTCTCTGTTTTTGATGTGTTAAACAAAACAACTGTTGTGCGCTTATTAAAAATTATAACAAATTGCATTTTCTAACTGTGACCTCTAAATGCTTTTTATAGCCTGAGGTATACTTATGTATTTATTTAAATTTTCCCGGTGCAATTGACGTCATGTCGTCATAATTTTCAGTCTGAGCAAAGTATAAAGTTACAATAAAAATTGTTTTTTTTTGTTTTTGCTCAACAGGTTTTCATTAATGTAATTCAATATTTAAAAAAGGCATCGAAGCGAAATTGTTATACGTCTCGTCTTAAATTTCATATCTATGTTCTGTTTTCAATATTATTGATGCATTGTCTGATGTTATTATAAAAAGTTGCCCAACGAGGATGTTTGATTGAAATCTGTGCGGCCAAATATTATGTCGGAAGAGAAATCGCTTCTTAAAATAATGTAATCATTGCCTTCATTTTTCTTTTGTTGAATAGATGTTTTTGTCAACAATATTTTGAGTTTGTCCAAATTTTTGTAGACAAGGACTGGATTCAACTCTCCGGGGAGCTGTTTATATTAACATTTTACAACAGAGATGAAGAACATTTAAGAGAAGGTAATATAGAAGCAAACACAAACATCAACAGATGAAAGAATTGAAGAAATTTAGATGTTCAAATATAGGCAGAATGGTGAATGTTACACAGTGTGTAAAGTGGCCACTTGAACCAGCCATTGACAGGTCATAAGTCCTGTAGATGCCTAGACTTCTATATTACCTTCTCTTAAATGTTCTTCATCTCTGTTGTGAAATGTTAAGATGTTTTTGTGTTTTTTTATTGAGAAATATGCATTTTGAAAATTGCTGAAAAAATTGGGTTCGAACAAATTGTAATGTTTTATTTTTAAACCTGCCATTGACTAATTTAAACGTTTATAGCCCAAGAAATTTAATATCCTATATAAAATATATATTTAACCCTTTATACTGCTAAACAACGATATATCGTTGTTGTTAATCCCTATCATAAAGTTCTAACTAGACTGATGCTGACGTCATAATCCCCAAAAGGGTAAATGAATTCGGGAACTGCTTGTTGCACTTAACCGTCAGTGGTATAAACATTTTCAAAACATAAAAATTACTTATTCGACGGGTTATTATTTAGTTTCGTACCTATTTCAGCCCTACGGAAAATTTTATACAAAAATGTTTTCTTACGCGCAGTAAAAATTTAAGCATTAAATTGTGCGGCAAATTTTCTTGAAAATTAATAAAAAATCATTAAAAAAATTTCAATGAAAACGAACAACTTTGAACGAAGTCACTTGTTCATATGAATCAATCAATGATAAGAGGGTTGTGTAAGATTTTCGGTTCGCTAATCGTCAATGGACCAATCAACAGAACTAACCGAGAAGAAGCGGAAGAGAACTTGCGACGTCACACGCGGATTAATGTCAGAAATACAATAATACAATAAAAGATCGTAGCGCTGATAGTACGATACATAAAAATTGAAAAATAAAGCTTTGTCTATTAACAATTTTTTTTTTTTAAACCACTAAACATCCTCTTTATAAATTTACTTAGGATGTTTAAATTAGCAGTGCTTTTAAGAAAAGAGAAACGACTTAACACAGGAAACTTCTAGATAGTCGGGACCTGAAACAGTGAACTTTTTTACATTCCAAAAACAGTGAAATAAAAAATAAATCAATGTTAATAGTTAGATTTTTAATCACCTATATGATATTTGAGGAAAATAATTATATTTGCTGTTTTCCCCGCTATTAAACCCGATTCAGTGATTACGAAAATATTTATGTACTTCCGTAATAAATAACTAATTGAATACTTTACCTTTAATATAACATTTCTCCACAATATCCATATTGATTTTTAAAATACAATTATTTTTTATAAATCCGTGTCATAAATTTTATCGGTATTCGTAGTATGTGATATTTCCCTATTGAAGATTAATTTTCCATTGTAATCGGGGCCGTGGTACACGTAAACTAAAGTTATTTACAAATTAAAATCTTAAATATTATGTTGAGTACAAGGCGAGCACTATCTTTACATTGGCTAAAAATATAATAAATACGTATATGTACAGTAGAACTCAAACTCCGATTATCCGAATCGATTTCAGAATTTCAGAAAAAAAATTAAGACTGAAACGCACTGCGATTCGCAAAACAATGATTCTGTCTACGCGGGCTATTGTCTGGCACTTGTAACTACGCTTGACATGTCAAAGTGTTGCCTTTTCATTTAATTAATTGAGAATAGTTTTTTCTCCCATTTTCAACATACATACGTTAATTAATAAAATAGACCCTTTTTTCCGAAAAAATCTAACTATCCGAATGTTTTACTATCCGAATAGGGTCCATTGCCAATTGATTCTGATAATTGGAGTTTTACTGTATCACAATACGTACCATTGTATTGTACTTGTACATGTACAGTCTGTTCAGAAGATGTGTTGAAAATTCGCGTGATTGATCGCGTCGTGTACATTATTATAGAGTACTTTCACTCTTTGCCACGAAGAATTTCCATTTAATATCTATCGTTCATTTTCCGCCTTGCCTTTGCACGCGCTATCTAATGGTCAATAATAATTACAGATCATTTTTCTCATATGCATCGATTATCAATCATTTGTTAGTAATTGATTTGGAAAAGAGAAATCGTTTGGCGGTCGACGGTGGCAACTTATTCTAGTTTTGTCGCAAGATCTAATTCATAATGTTAATTGCGATCATGATAACATAAATATGCATACTTTAATCAGTGTCTGTAATCTTATGCAGTTTCCTCTAGGAAAGTAGATCTTGTTACCATTGCATTTTCTAATTAATTGCACGTGACTAGGGGAATAAAACTCTACACTTGACTGGTTTGGTTTGAGTGGCCACCTAACACACTGTGTAACATTCCACATTCTGCCTATATTTGATTTTTTAAAACTTTAAATAACAAAATATAATTTGACGTTTAATCATCAGTGTGGCCACATATGAAGCAAAGTGTAGTCGCGTGCAAAAAACAAGAATCCTCAAGTAGAAATCTTCTCTACCCCCGCGAGAAGATTCAGAATAGCACCACTGTGCCGCGACTATGAACGCTGTCTTCATCGGTAGATATCGAGACGGTGTAAACTAATATCGGTATTTATGTACGAAAATGTGTATATTTGTATGAAAATTCAAAGTGTTTTCGTCGGCAACCTGTAATTGAACATGTTAAGATAAAAAAATTGTAAACGTGTTTTATTTTTCATACAGAAAACTTAATTTTACTGTGTAGATAAAATTTTCTTAAAATAAAACGTTCTATGTTTTAATTATTTTAATACATAGAACGTTTTATTTTCGTGTGGCTGTCTTATTTTGACTAGGCCTAATTTTTTTAATCTAAGGACTACAAAATTACTAACGCAGTTGGCGGTCTTAACTCTTTACCTACTAAAAATGTGTTAGGAATTTGAAGTTTAAAAATATTTTTTACGTGAGTAAATACTATACGATAGACTTCTCATTGTGTAATAATTCAAGCTTTTTTTAAACAAGATTCGAAAGTTGTTTTACCTGTATTTTATACTGAAGCATGAAGCTTTTAAAAACTTGAAGGAGCATTTTGCTTAAAATGGTAATATAGGTACGTATCGCATCTTTAGAAGGAAAACGACTTAACTCAAAAAAACCTTAAAGTAAGTTAAGATCATAAAACGACTTCAATGAACATTATCCATCTTTCTGCATTAAAAAAAATGCAACATTCGGGTGGGAATAGGAAGAAACCGTAACATCGGTCTCTTTGTTACTCAGAGAATCCAAATTTAACTAAAGTAAGTTCCGTGTTAGTACGAAAGCGACGCTATTAGTGTTGTGTTTTGTGTGAAGGACGCAACGCAGACAAACATACAGTGACCGAAAGCCGGTTGAGTCGATTTTATTCCGATACAAATGGCAACTTTACTTTCATTTAAAAAATATTAAAACGACCAATTTAGCTTTGTGATTGTTTCGTTCCAACTTACCGATAATAATTTACTTATTTAAGTTTATGTCATTTCGTGAATAAATAAAATAATGTGTTTGGTGACCTGATCTAACCTAATAAAAATTATGTTTAATAATTTATTTTTATTGCGCTTTTTTCCATAGATTCATAGCTAAATGCCTTCGGTATAATTTTCAACTCGAAATTTGGTGCTTACTTCGAAAAATACAAAACAATCGACGAAAGAATACTAAGGTGTCACAATTTATATTCATCTTTTGCCGTTTTTTTTTTGCAAAGTTGATTTTTTGAGTTGAGTCGTTTTCGTCCTAAAGGTGCGATATGTACCTATGCCCATTTTATTTTATGTGCGTGTTTGTTTGTATGAGGATTTGTTTTATATATGTATGTATGAGTGTATATAATATACGTACGTATAGGTGTGTATACAAGGTGTTCTTTAAACCCCGTCACATCCGAAACCACGTGATCAGTATGGGCAAGAAGACATATTAACATATGAAAAAAAATATTTTTTAACAAATAATAAAATAAAAAAATTAAATATAAAAAACAAATGGTTGCTTACTTCTGCAGAGGAGAAGTAAGGGAAGAGCGGCGCAGTATCAGACTCCCCCTCCCCCTCCTTGTTTCTCCCCTGCAGAAATAAGCAACCATTTGCTTTTTTGATATTTTATTTTTTTAAATTTTTTTCGTTCTAAAAAAATTTTTTAATGTGCTAATATGTCTTCTTGCTTATACTGATCATCGTGGTTTCAGATGTGACAGGGTTTAATGAACACCCTGTATAATTCTTTCTCTGTCGTCATAATAAATTCCAATTTGAATTTACCGTCGAGTTGTTTGATCGTCAGTATTATTTCAAAATCAAAAGTAATAGTTAATGTTTCGAAAAAACATTTCTTTTTTCATACAAAAACAATTATGTTTTTAAAATTGTTACTGTTATTACTCTCGATTTTCAACTTTTACTAATGATCGGACAATCCGGGCTTTATGAACTCTTGTATTTATTGACATATTAATACACATAGACATGCCCTAAGTCCTCAAAAATTATGACACTTCTTAACTCGTGCCCAAACGCTCAGTCATGCCCTACGCGTATTTAGTCGTTCTTCGACCCCCCGGCCAGGCGTGACGTTTGGAATCGAAACCAAAACGCCTGCTTGTGTCATGAAAGTGTGTAAAAATCTTTTGGATAAATATTGTTGAAAGGATTGTGTAACTTTTCGTTGGTATATATTTGTTCACGACTGGTTAACAAAGATTAAAATAATTAGTATTTAAATATAAATATTATTTTTTTCTAACGTCAAAAGCGACGCAATTGCAAAGCTCTTATTAGTTGCAGGGGTGCACCGATAGAAATACGTTTTAAAAATATAATAAACGTCAATTAATATTATTTTGGCATTTCCCTTTAGACTAAACTTTGGGGCCACGATTATTATATAAAGACTAAGTATTAAACTAAAATTTGTTAAAACGATTAAAATGTAATAGATTGAAAATAAAGGTAGCGGACGCAAAACTTTTTAAAAAAATCAGGAATTTTAAATCACACAATTTTTTGTGACATATTTCTTTATTTCTACGTAAAATTATACATTCGGTTATACTTTAAAAAAAATAGTTATTTAAATATTTTAGTTGAAACCTTTTTTTTATAGAGATGTATTCTCATTTTTTTTAAAGAATATCTTATTTAGGTTTTTATTACCTTCATACCGGTCCTTACCGGTACCGGTTTTTGTTTTTTTTTATTATTATTGCGCGGTTTTTAAAAAACATTATTTTTAAAATGACAAATCGTATGATTTCCTCATTTTTCGTGCGTTTTACCGGACTACAGCCTTAACGTTAAAATAACTTTTTTATTTACCAAAAATGAGTATCCTCCAATTTTGGTAGCATATGCATGATCATTGCCCTGGTATAAATAAACAAACTTATTACCTGTGTGTTAGTTTTCTAATCACTACTTTAAAAATATTTTACTCTATAGGGCATGTCTATGTATGAATATGTCAACGATTGTATTGAAATATTATTTGTTGCGTGATTTATAAATAAAAAATAAATTCGTACATCGTACGTAAATCATTTATAATAAATATCTTACATGTAATTAATACAACTTACATAAGTAAGTAAATCTAAATTGGTGCCTTGTTATAATGTTAAATGCAGTATTTGAAATATGAGGGTATTATAAGCAAACTTAGAAATCTCCATTGAAGGAGTTACTGGGATATTTGCGAAAATCTTTGAAAATAGAATTGTGAGATTTCTAATTATGCTTTACCAACTCATTAAAGAGTGCTAAGTTTGCGGTGTCAAGTAATATAATTGAAATCTGTTTTTGCAAGATTTAGAGACGGTTTCGAATCACGCTATTATTTAGATAGATAGGTTTTTATGTATAGTTTATTTTCGCATCAATAACTAATCTTCCACTGTGGTGGAAATTTCTAAGTTAGCTTCTTATACACTAATATTATGTTTTACGATCCCGTTATTTCCCGCGCTAATTTAGATACCGGAAACGCTACAGCATTTTTTAGTATGGTAATGGCGGTTGATGAATGTGTACAAATGTGTATTTTTCAATTACTGTTCGTGTTTACTTTCTAAATGCATTATTTTTAACTGTGTGCCAATGAAAATAGATAAATGAACACTATGCACCTATATATTTATGTATTTTAACGCGTCTTTAATAATTATTTAGGTAGGTACGAACAACGTTCGTAATAAATAAGTTGTTTCGTTAAAAAGGTTGTTTGTAAGTGTTTATTTAAAAAAATCGTTATGTTTAACTTTCCACTCATCCGAGAATAGACATTGTATAATAATGACGTTTCCTTTATTTCCCATGTAAGATAATTTTTTTAAAGAAGAAAATTATCAATTAAAATAAAGATAAAAAATTTACTAGTTATATTTTGTTTATCGCCTTCTTTTATTTATTTATTTAACATTTTGTGCATTTATATTTGTACATTGGCAGGCTTATTGCCAAATGGCAATTTCGTCCAACCACCCAATAAAATAGAAGGTGTTATTTATTTAAATAAATTAATATCGATATTTGTCATCGATAGAAAAAGGGGAATAAAGAGAGAGGAAAAGAGTAGAGATTAAAGAGGAGAATGGTGATGTTTCTTCTGGTGTGATTTAAGCAAAACTACTGTCGAAAACATGTTTGATAGTAGATGGGAGATGATTCCATAGTCGAGCCGCGCCGCGTCGACACTATTCGAGTTTGAGGAGTAAAAGGCAAATATCACATACTACGAATACCGATAAAAATATGTGAGATATTAATTGTATTTTAAAAATCAATATATTGTGGAGAAATGTATTCATTCATAACTTTTTTAATAAAATTGTAAAAAAAATATGTCCCTTCCAAAACGCGACATGTTTGCCCTTCGCAACTGTGACGTCACGATTGATGACGACGTTCTATTTAAATTTAAACAGTCACAAAATTTAACCGAATCGTGACGTATTAGGGGCGTGGCCAATGCAGTGAACCGTTTTCACGGGAATTTAAAATTATACATTAAAAAATATTTTTATGCTGCTAATATGCACAAATATTTTTTATGCTGCTTTGTCGGCCTCGTGGTGTAGTGGTCAGCGCGTTTGCCTACCATGAAAGAGGTCTCGAGTTCGATTCCCGACATGGTTGACATGAAATATTTATTTTAAAATGTGTTTTTACACTAAAATATTTCATAGTCCCTGGACTGGTACCTGAAGCGTAAGACTGGTCATCTTACCTTCATGTAACAAAAACGATCGAGATACACTGCGATTGGTGTAATTATTAATTAAAAATAGTAAAAAAAAGTCATATTTTTCACGGAGGTAAATACGAGTGTTAGGACTATGAATTACTGTGAACAGAAGTGAGAGGGTGTGATAATCTCTCCGCTGCATTTATTATGTATTAATATCTTTCATCTTAATCTCATCTGCACCATTGTGGTGGATACCTTAGGCACTGCATAAGTAAACAAATTGCAACTTATGCATTTCAAGGATATTATAAAATAAAACCCAATTGAATAATATTTTATATACCTAAACCTTTTCGGGAATCGAATCCGGGGTCTATTGCATATTAACCTAGCGCGCTAACCCCTTTGTTTAACATTTTTATATAATCATCGGAAAACAAGCATGTCGCTGTCGGTATTTGAATATTTACTATTAGGAAAATTAATCTGATTCGATCGAACCTTTTTACCCAACCCAATAATTAATTTAGAAAGAACAAATGACATTAATTTTATTATTAAAAAATGTGTAAAATCTTATACACATAAGGAAGAGAATATCAACTGACTTGTTTTATTTATTTATCATGGAATTTAATAATTAATTATCATTTTTCTTTGTCGCCAGGATTGATCACGAAATGGAGCACGCTCCGCACAAGCGGCGAGTCGCGGCTGACGGCGCGCCGCCTGCACCGGGAGCTGCTTAGCCTCAAGGGCGCCCTCCAGGCGAGAGGGCCCGGCGGGCCTCGTCCTGCACTGCACTCGCGCGCCCAACTGCACCACAGGGTGGAGGACCTCAGGGTAAGTGTGACTGGGCCCTTCACTGGGGTCAGGTGTGACTCGCCCTACGGTTTTACCGCTCTACTCTAACTACTTTTTTTTTATAAAACAGTTACGCATATTGCAGATTTTTTTAAATAGGTAGAATTGCCATCAACATTCTTACCCTAAATTTCTAGCCGTTCTTTCGCTGTCCATTCACTCTTTATGTCGACCATCGGTGTACGCTTTTTTGAATTTGTCGGTAATGCTGGCCTCAGCCTTGTATTCTGCATAGATCTCGATTTTCGTTCAATTATCGTAGATAGTTTTACAACACATTTTCCCAAGATATTGGATTTGTCATCTCATGTAAAATTATACAATAACTGTAGTTCCTGTCTAGATTTATAAATAACCGAAGGTTAATATGAAGGTCTAAAGCAATTATTTATATTACACATTTGACATGCCTTTGTAAACAACGCAATGCACAAGACCATAAATCTTATAATTTGTCAATGTAAGCAATTTTCTGATATAAACGTTTTTCTTTACATTTGTGTATCATTCTTGCGTTGAGAGGATAGGCGGTGTCTGGGAATTTTGATGAATAGGTATTTGGACATTGTTTTTCTGTCACTCTCTCGCAAACGCCTCTATGATACTGTGCGATAAAAAAAACTGCACATCGGACTGATTTTGCCTAACTAAAATTGACATTTCCCTGTTCCCTTTTCCGCACCCCAAAAATTAACCGATTTGGTTATTTTTTCAAAAGAATAAATATCAGCCTGAAATTTTCTGTGTCGATACCTATTCAGTTTTTCAAAATTATTTATCATATTTGTATACCGTACCTTAAGGTCGGCCTCGTGTTGTAATAATCAGCGCGTTTGCCTACAATGCAAGAGGTCTCGGTTTGATCCCCGATATTAATTTATTTTATTTATTTATTCATATTTTTTGCTTACAAACTATAATGAATAATAAAAATAATGTGACCTCACTGGGGTTTCCCGTGCCGAGGACACTTAACAATATACTTTTTTAAAATTACATTTGAGAATAAACAAAGAAGACTAACTTAAAAAAACGAAGATAATTAACAAATATGGTTGATATGAAATATTTATTTAAAAGGGTGTTTTCACACTAGAATGTTTCGTAGTCCCTGAAGCGTAAGACTGATCATCTTACCTTCGCGTAATAAAAATGATAAAGATAAGCTGCGATTGATGTACCAACGCAGTGCCCTATGCACCATTAGGTGCGGAAAGGGAATGATGCTGATGATGATACCGTACGTGCCTAGGCGGTAGATAAAACTGCCCCCTTTATTGAGGTTTAGACAGTACTAGCTTTTATAAGGAACAATTTATCTAAAAAGCAAAACGATAGATACACACCAATCTATGTTTTAAAAAATCACCGCTTCAGTGCCATAATCCAGGGAGAAAATATTGAATTACGTGTGTATGAAAAAAAGTCAGACCGCCTTTCCTCTTAATGACGGCACCTAGTCATTTAAAAAAGTAGTATCTTAAACACAAGGCAGGTTTTAACTTGTTTTGTGTGGGTGTTTCAGTCAACTCTGTATAAGAATCATTATGTGGACATATTACGTTCCACTCTTCTGTAAATGTGTAAATCCACCAAATAAAAAAGTAAATGCAATGATTATAGTTGCTATGTTGTTGCATCACGTGTAATTATCTTAATTTCATGCCCAATTTACACTTTATTTATTACCCAATTTTATTTCTCACTACATCCATTGTTTAATTGTCTAACAAGTGAGGTATTTACTCAATTGGTTTCATTTTTCCACTTAACTCCGTGATCTAGCACTTATTTTCTACAAGCTGCATTACCTTTGTAGAAAGAAAGAGTAGAAAAACTGGTTGGTATAATTGTAAAAGAAATTTTATTAACAAGAAAACTATCACTTTCCCATAAAAGTGTGAAGGTTGTACTAAATAATACCTTTGTGTTTTCAATATTCAATTGTTTTATCGTTAAATGAAAATAATAATTATTAATTAATAAATTGTAATATATAAATACAGATTGATTTACAGTGATTACAATAGATTTGGTTTATTATTTATCGAGTTTTTAGTTAGTTGTACATATATGTATAGCAATGGTTATTAGGTACAAAGATTCTTAACCATTGCTCGTTCATTTCACTAAACTGTAATGTAAAATCTAACCACATGTTTGTACATACACAATATGAATATTGTGTATGATTATCTCAAACTTGCAAAAACAAGATCAATGGACTTAAGGACTGAAATTCTCGGGGAGGTGGACTCAATTGAGATACACCTCAATAACATTAATTTATTTCAGCCATCAACTGTTATCTATTCAATTCACGTAAGAGTATCTAAGTTATGATGATGTACTTTTGAATTACGAATACTTAGGTCCTAACTTAAAATAAGACGAAAGTCTCACGAAGCTTTAAAAAAATGTGTCCGTAAGACAAATCAATAAAAATACATTTATATTTATTTCAGGCTCACCTTGCCACGCTTCAAGAACAGAAAGCTTCTATGTTAAAACTGAATGTGTCAGTGCATCGCTTGCTAACGGATATTGGGATCAACACGTCTTCAGGGAATTGCATATCTGATACACTCAGCCATAACCTCAAGAACGAAGTCACCGAACTCTACCGTCTCTGGGATGAATGTTTTGAAAGGTAATCTTAGAATATAACTGTTCTTTCTGCTAGATCAAGTCTAACTACTTTGATACATGCAAAAACTACGTCAAATTCATGACACAGTCCATCTAATTAGGCGACCTTACCGTTTCTATGAACCAAACCATACGATGTTTGAACACATGCTTGTACTTTTTCACATACAGTAGAACTCCGTTTATCCGAACTACAGTCATCCGAATTGCCAAATATCCGGATCGTCATCAGGAAATAAAAAATAAAGATGATATTATAATATCAAATAAATGCTGGTTAATGAGTTTCTTCATTTTGCTTTGGCAATTAACTTTGCTTGACATGTTTAAGTAAGTTTTTAATGTGATTCCAATTCGCTGTATTATTTCAAAATAAAAAAAAGTCATCTTAGTTTGTTGCAACGGAGGGGAAACATTTTTGAGAAGGGAATATGGAAGTCTAGGCATTTACAGGGCATATTACCTGTCGTTGGCTGATTTAATTGGCCACTTTTACACACTGTGGAACATTCACCATTCTGCTTATGTTTTAACATCCACATTTATTCAACTCTTCCATCTGTTGACTTGAAGTAAAAGAGCTGAAAGGGTCTCCTCTCGTATTATATATTGTGTAAATGAAATTAATGTTTTTAAATTATTATATTTTATAGCACAAATTCAGAGCTGACATCGTTGGAAACTGCTTTGGAGTGTTGGAGCAGTTGGGAAAATGGCTTGGCTGAACTAAAGGGAGCCTTGCGGGGTGACTGTGACACCGTGCGGCTTATAGAGGCTGCTCTGGCGGCCGGAGGGCCCACGCGAGTAGCCCCACATGTCACACAACTTGCCCGACTACTCTCTGAAACCACAAACCAGGTGAGATTCTGTTGTTGAGTTATATAATATTATGATAGTCGTCTCACATGGGTATTATTTTTAAACAGATAAAAACTTACAAGGTCATTTTAAATTAAATCTATATTACCATCAAAACCACATCTATAATAATATAAAAAAAGTATCAAAGATGGCCAAAAGACCCATACCTATTTTTGAAAAAAAAATGAAAATCTGTAATAGCACTTTTTAATTTAATTATTTACAAAAAAAATAAATTATTTGATAATATTTGGTGGCATTGATACTTTGAAAAATTAACCTAATGGTTAACATAACAAGAAACGCTATTTTTATTAAGTATTAAATATGCAGTTAGCCGCTTTTGATACTATTTTTAACGTTTGGCCGTCGTACGCGCAAATGGCCAGTGGAAAATATGCATGCCGCTTCTGTTTATTTTTGTCATAACACATTTGTCAAGTTTTAGCTTAAATAAAAGTGTCATCAAAAAAAAAATATTAGTCTACATAAGTATTAAATGCATACATGAAGTTCAATTTAGATTAATATTAGCAAAGAAAATTACCTTTGTTTATACATTGGCCGCTTTTGAATTGCCCTTTACAGGGGCATAAATATTTTCCACTGTCCTTTATAGGGTTAAATTTTTACTAAAATTTTAAGTCTGTTCAAATTTGAAAATTTCACATAATCATATTTTTCGGAGGTGTAAGTAATAATTGATAATAACCCTTACCTATTTGTTTACAGAAGGGAGAGTGCTGTTCACTGTCGGACAGTGGGTTATCAGATTCAGGATGTGAACAAGAACTGTCGGAGAGAGAGCGAAGACTCATGGAACTGCGGTCTGCCGCTCGTGCCATGGAGAATGTCTTGGCTCCGGGGAGTAAACTGCTCAAGGCAATGACCAAGGTAAGAAACTGTACTTAATATTTCATTTATCAGTCCTATTTTAATTCTATGGAAGCCAAGCAGAAATACACTTATAACACTATTTACATTTCACAATTGTTTCACCTCACCTTTTTGATTATTACGCAATATTTCTTTTACATGTCAAATAAAATTATCATTCCGATGTCCACAGAGGATGGAAGAAGCCGAATTGCAGCTGCGTACTCTTCAAACAGCCTGTCGGGACCTCATTGTCAGGACAGCGGGAGGAGTGGCAACTTCACCTGACAAGACTAACTGGGACATCGCATCCAGATTATCTATTACCAGGTGATGATCTTAAATCTCTACCCCTTCTATCAACACACCCAAATTAAGTTAAAAGAAAAAAAATGTATCCAATTGTAGAAAAGCTCATATTTATTGGGGACTTTAATAAGTTCTCGCTGTATTATCGTGAAAATTAAAGCTTTATTTAAAAAATTAGTAAAGAATATGTCATTAAAAGTTATGTTTATTGCTAGTGACTATTTTCTCTCATCTTTCTGGCAGATTACGAATACTATCTCGTAAGAACGACTCATGTTTTGAAGTTATCGAGCCATTTTAGGGCATCTCAACTAATGAAGATTACATTCTTAAATGGAAGTGCTGCTCAGCTAGGCTATGAGTTATCGATCGAAAGGAGCAATGTCTGGTGAATACGTTGGGTGGGGTAGGACTTCCCATTTGAGCATTTCCCAGTATGTGGCCGAGCATTGTCATGCTTCAAAATTATTTTGTTGCATCTATCCTCGTATTTCGGCCGTTTTTCCATCAATGCTCGGCTCAAGCGCATCAATTGTAGTCGATAGCGATTGCTATCCCGCGATGGTTTCATTGGGTTTGAGGAGTTCATAATACACTACACCTAGTTGATCGTGGTACAGAGCCGAGATGATGATGATGTTGTTAGGTGATGTTCCGACAGAGCATAGTCACCGTAAGTCTCCACAACAATTGTATGTGCTTCAAGCTGCAGATTTAAAAAAAAAGTAATTCACTAAAATTCCCCGCAAATGCTTTCCACATGAAATTTGGCATCTTTAACTCTATGAAAAATATGTTGTTTACACTTCGACAGAATAAAATTCAAGCCTAATGATGAGCTTCACAATGAAGTTGGCTGTAGTATTGCCTGATATAAAAAGGCTAAGATTAACACTATCTGTAACAACAGCGAGAACTTATTGAAGTTAGAATTTAAATTTGTTGCAACAGAGAGGGAAATCGTTTTTGAGAAGGGATTATGGGAGTCTAGGCATTTACAGGGCTTATGACCTGTCATTGGCTGGTTTAAGTGGCCACTTTACACACATTCACCATTCAGCCTATGTTTGAACATCCACATTTCCTCAACTCTTCCATCTGTTGACTTATTGAAGTCCCTATTACTTAATTTATAATCACAGAAAAGTTCAATTTAAAAACAATACAATAAAAAAAGTTACTTATTAATGACATAATCATCATCATTCCCTTTCCGCACCTAATTAATTAATTATGGATAACTTATATAGCGCCATTTTTGTAATATAATACCTCAAGGGCGCTTTACAAAGTGCAAAAGTTTTTAATTTCAGAAAAATAATGTACTTTGTCACCACATGCGAAGAATTTATTCAAATGATTTAGAGAACAAGTGGGTTTTAAGTTTCTTCCAAAACATCACTCTCACAGTTTCGGACTTCTGCTGGGAGAGCATTCCATGCCGTAAGGCCTGCGACTGCAAATGCACGTTCGCCAAATTTAGTGCGCCGTTTGCGTAGAGGTATAATAACTTTTCCTTTCGGCGTAGATGTAGCTGATCTAAGCGTAAGACGTCTGTCAGCTAGTTCATCCGGAATGCAGAGTTCCCTTAAATATTCTGGAGCAGAGTTGTGCAGTGACTTATACATAAGCCAACAGAGTTTGTATTCCACCCTCTGTGGAAAACGTAGCCCGTGCAATTCCCGAAGTAGTGGAGTGATATGACTGAACTTAGAGATTCTAAAAATAAGTCTCGCTGCGGCATTCAATACAGACTGTAGGCGAGTCATTTTGAGTGCATAGGGCACTGCATTGGTACACTAATCGCAGTTTTTCTTTGTTACATGAAGGCAAGATGATCAGTCTTACGCTCCAGGTACCAGTCTAGAGACTATGAAATATTCTAGTGTTAAAACACCATTTTTAAATAAAATTTCATATCAACCACGTCAGGAATCGAACCCGAAACCTCTTGCATGGTAGGCTAACGCGCTGACCATTACACCACGAGGCTACTTGTACTTTACTAGTCAGAAACGTATATCCTAGTGCTGAGCTCCCATTTAATTAAGATGAATGTTCACAACATTATTTTTGGTACGTGTATTTTTTTTTACATACACAAATCTGGATTTCTCCCAAGGGGGAGTAGGTATATATTTTTTTTATTAATATCCCTACAGAGATGAGGTAGAATTTTTTCAAATTCAGGATTATGGATATTCGAGCGTTGACATCTCGAACGCTGTAAACGCTCGAATATCCATAATCCTGAATTTGAAAAAATTCTACCTCATCTCTGTAGGGATATTAATAAAAAAAGATGAATGTTTATATAACATGTGCTTTATATTTTGATGTATGCTTTATTGGCATTTGCTTTAGGTGTAATACAGGATGGAACGTAAAGTTAACAAAATACTATTTTATTTCAGTGGAATGGGATCTGCAGCTGAGAATGGCGCTCTGACTTCCCCCGATGATCCGGATAACGATCCTTCCGACTCGGACAATGGGTCTGGCCGTGGAAGGAGGTGGGCTTGGTGCACTCTCCCAATCCAGATCTGTCTCCTGGCGCTGCTCTGCGCTTGCCTCATGGGAGGACCCAGGTGTTGTGACGCAGTCAACAACTTGGGAGCTGGCTTCACGCCACACCTGAGGTATACTAAGGGACCACCACCTGTTTAAAATTACAAAGAAAATAACAGCATTGATCTTACTACTTGTAATATAAAATATACAAATTCGCCCCTCATCTCCTTACCAACATGAGAAATGTGAATACATAACTGTAACTTCAAAAGAAACCTTACTAAGAAAAAAGACAGTTGAATGTATTAAATATTCAATTTTATTAAGGCAAAATATTTTTTGCTATTTCAGCAATGTTTTGTCATAATAACATCATTTTATGTGACATTGTGTTGATCAAAACTCAATTATTAACTGACTTGATAACATCTTATTCGAATGGTAAACATAACATGTCAGAGGCATTTATGTGATTTTCTTACCTAAAGAACTCTCAGTTTGATTTGTCTTTGGCATCAACTGTATGGCAATCAATTTTTAAGAAATGAAGTGACGAGTTAGTCGACTGGATGTGGAAATATAAATTTAATAAGCATTTATATTTCTAATGGGAAATATAACATCTCATATATACAGCTATTACTGTACCGGGTATGCGTGTAAGTTTTGCATAATTTGTATAAACACATTCACAGCTCCCGCTCAAGAATAATGCAATGGTATTCATGAACGCTATGTCTTCCGACTATACGTTCAGACTTGTTTTTAAAAGGAAAAATGTTAATAGAAACATAACAAATGTGTAATAGAAATTTCTGACTTTGCAAGGTTGTCTCTAAAGGTCAAACCGCACTAGAGCGTCACTGCGCAGCAACGCAGAATGTTCTTTTCACTGTTTTGGATTAAACAAACCGCGCTACAGCTGTGCTACACCGTGCGGCACTCCATACAAAATTTTGTCACGCAGCGACGCTGTGGTGTGGTTTGACCTTAAATCAAATTTTATATTTGATTTTTTTTAAAGATTTAAATGTTGTTTAACATAACTAGTATTGCCTTCGAAGGTAATGTTTTCGATAAGGTTTGATTTTGAAAATGAACGGAGTATTAAATTATACCCGTACGTAGCTTGCTAGGCGTATATTTTTATGTAGGTTTTCAAAGATTCTTGAAAGTTGAATTAATTTTATTGAATACGCTTTTTATGTGGGGGTTTTAATAACTTGGCTTTTAAAGATGCTACAAATGTTAAATCATAGTTGCATATTTATATGGTTCCTGGTAGGCAGTTAAATTCTTATACAATTCACTTGTCGCATTAAAGCAATGCGTTTTATATTTTTTTATGCATACAAGTATACCAAAGGATAAATATTAATATGCACTTATGGAGTACTGTAGTATCTAAGATTAATAAATTCTTTGTTTTAAGACATGTAATTATACAGACATAATTATTATGAAATGTTTGTAGGTGTCGCTTGTTAAGATTATAGACTTGACATCAAGCGCTAGAAGGCAGTCTTATAAGAAGTCTTCGTAAGATGTCATTTTTTATAATATTGACTCATGGTACTTGTTATACTTTAACAATTGAAGTTCACCTTGAACAAGATTCAACAGAAAAACAATGATTGACAAGAGAATTGAAAAGATTTGCAATGCTTCGAGTATTTGTGTGTCGATTGAAGGCTTAATATTCTAATATTTATTAGTGTATAAAGGTACTTAATCCTAAATATGTATCGTACAGTGCAAACTAGTAATGAATAGAAAATACATACAAATAAAAAGCATTTCTATAATTTTTACTAAACTCAGTGGAGTAATTTGATTATATTTATATTGTCATAAGTAATCAGCCATTTTTACTATGACTAAGAGAGTCGTCATATTTTATTTGTGTTTATTTATTTTATTGTTGTATGTATTCGAGACACGACTGTTTGACTTTACCTTTTTCAGTTATGTTTTTTAAAAACCAGCTACTTTAATGCACGTAAGTTAGCGGAATCTTAACAAATTGACAAATTCTGTGTATCGAATACAATTAGCCATTTTTTCTATGAAAAAAATATCAATAAGATTAATGACTGTTAAATTTAGTAAGTAATTCTAATTTCACGAGGAAATCTTTTTTGTGAAACTTTTTCACGTACCTATGAATTAAACACGTGTCCGGGAGAAGACGGTACATTATTAAATATTATATTGGAAGAAATATATTTGCAGTACCTTTTACCATTTATATCTATGCTAAGAAATATTGTACGTGTAATGTAACTCTAAACTATAAAGATATATTTTTTTAAATATCTGTGTTGTGAAATCTAGTTAGAGAATTACTTTTAGTTTAATTTTGACTTTATTATTTGAAATGATGTTTCAATTCAAAACTGAAAATTTCTGTGAAATTTTTACCATCTATTAGAATGCGTGTTATCTGGAATTTGCCCTACATATTTTAAGGGAATTCCGGAATATTGTTATTGTTTATTTTTTATATATATATGTAATACATAATATATTAAACAAATATGTATGCTAAGTTGAAAACACACTGCCCATAAAAATGTACAAAGAGAACTAACCCATTCTTCTAAACTTATCAAGGTGAATTTTAAATAGAATTGTCTATTTTGTAGGTTTAGATATAATTTTTATAACAAAACTATGAACTTACCTTTAAGTAAACTTTATTAAAGTAAGAATTTTAATTCCTCCGACAATTATCCTTTTTTTCAATTTCAGCGTTTATATTCTAATTCGCAAATATAAATTAATGTTAAGAATGATACATGAGTCTGTTAATTTCTTGTGAAGTAAATTTAGGTATTGGTGTGTGTTTCAAATGCACTCTCAGTACTGGAAATCTTTGCTAGAAATTATAGAAACATGTTATATTTCTAAGTACACGGTAACTAAGTGTGGCCTTAAACTATAATTATTAACAATAAATTATAAGACTTCTAGGCTGTAAACTTCAGTGTATGACTTAACATTCTACTTAGCTCACGGCACAAGTGTTCGAATAGTTTCAATCATTAATGACAAAATGGAATACCAAATAATATGCAGTTAAAATTAATAAATCCAACTACAAAAGTAAAATGAAAACTTAAATGAAAAAAAAACGGGTTTAATTAGATTAAGGTTCTAATACAAATTTGTCGTATATTTTTTTGGGAATTTGTATTAGTCTAATGATTAAGTTTTTTAAAAATAAATTATAAGAATATTTAATTCAGCGATTGATTTCATTTGGAATTCCATTCTGTTCTAATCGAATCTTTCCCCCTTTGGAATCGAATCCCAAGGGATACAAAATATTTTTTGTTACCTTTCAGTTTATTGGATGCGTGAATCAATTGCTTTATAATGATTATCGTATTGTCAACCTTTTACAATTTTTTCCAGCATCATACATTAACCTAAAAACACTTGGTGAGTGATTCTTTGTTTTGTGCATGGTTTTGTAGCCAGAATTTTAATAAATGGGTAAAAAAATCAATTATTTTATTTATTTCATTATCAAAATTGTCCTCCTTACCCATTTGAAACCAATTAATCTAATCAACTAGGATTAAATCAAGCAAAGAGACGAAATAACTCCCGAGGATATGCAGCGCAAATATTTATACTGATAAGGTAAACAATGCACTAAGTTTTGTAAATATATTCACATTGTTTTTTGTTTCATTGCGTTTCTTGTTTTCTAGTTCTCTGCTGCTGATTAACTTTTCTATCATGATATATTATGGATCAAATTAATACTCTGTTAACAACATGTATAATGGATGCCAGATAATGGGACTTCACATTACCAGCAGATGTAAAAGTTTGTAGGTTCCCAGATAGAGAACAAGCTATTTTAGGTCTCTAATAAATAAAGAATAATTATCTCCATATATACAAAACCATTTATTGTAAAGAACAAATAAAATTTATAGGTTTTACATTACGATACTCTTAAAAATATGTATGAATTTCTATTCTAATGGAAACACAAAGTATAACCTTTATTTACGACAGCGTGGAAAATATAATTTGTCGTACAAAATTATATATTAATTTATATTATCTTTATTAGCAATGCTAAGGTGATTCAACATTAGTATGATATATAAAATCTGGCAATATTTTGCTTCAACATTCAAATGAAAGCAAAGTACAATTTACACATTATAAGGAAATCATAAACAAAACTCAATAAGAATGCGTGTACCTTATTGGATCTAATAAAATTTTCTATATTTAATGAATCGATTTTACAAAAATACCAACCGTCACTTTATACTTTTACTCAAACAAATCCATTTCAATGACGAGAACACTAGAATTCATTCCCACCTACAAACAAAAATACAACAGCGATTTGTGCATTTCATTATTCAAGTTTGAAGAGATAATATTATTACTGGTTGAGAATATAATACATAGTGCGTTTTCAAGTCATTCCACTTCGGTCAGAGTTGATATATGTTATTCATTAAAAATATTATTGCTTTTTTCTAGCACCGAGAATGGAATTTTAAATATTGTGTTGCGAAAATAAGTGATACTTATACAACAAACAAATTATATAAAAATGATCTGTCAGTACTTAAAAACAAAATAGTAAAATCAATAAGACATGATTTAGTCTTAATGATAAATCTTTAAAAAGTCATAAAAATCGTCCAGCATTGCATGAGAATGAAAGAATAATTAATTCAAATGTTTAAAGATTTAAACTGTATTTTTGTTTTCCACTAATTTCAAATCTCAATGGCAAGCTTTGATAAATTATTGAATAATTTTTGAGAAAAGCTATAAGCAAAACATTGAAAGAGAAATTTAAGTGTGTCGCGTAAAATATGTAAATGAAACAGTTTTGCAAATAGTATATATTAACATATTACAACAGAGATAAAGAACATTTTAGAGAAGGGCATATAGAATTCTAGGCATCTACAGGGCATATGACCTGTCATTGGATGGTTTAAGTGGCCACTTTACACACTGTGTAACATTCACTATTCTGCCTATATTCCTTCAATTATTCCATCTGTTGATGTTTGTGAAATTAAAAAGCTGAAACCTCTATTGATGCGTGTGAGATTCATTTGATTGAATTATTTCACCTACATAACTAGGCAATGCCTGAAAATATTTTTCCAATTTTTATAATTCTTTGTGGACCAGGTGGATTTATCGACAATGTTTTGAATCTGTCCAAACTTCTGAAGACAAAGACTGGATTCAACTCCCTAGCGAGCTGTCAATATAAACATATTACAACAGAGATGAAGAACATTTTGTGTAAGGTGGCCACTTAAACCGACCAGTTACAGGGCATATAAGCCCTGTAGATGCCTAGACTTCTCTATATGCCCTTTCTTCATCTCTGTTATAATATGTTAATATTGACAGCTCCCTAGGTAGTGGAATCCAGTCCTTGTCTACAAAAGTTTGGACAAACTCAAAACATTGTTGTTAAATAAAAATAAGAAAGTTTATTAAAATGTTTGTTTTTGTAGATGGGAATATTACAAAAGGAAGCCAGAAAGAAATGATTCAGGATCAGTGTGCATCACTATACAATACAATATAAGTTTATTTCAGTAATTACAAAATATAAAGGGGTCCATGAAACTAAAAAATACACAACAATTCGAGATATACATTTAAACATAATCAACAGAAAAATGGGCAGTTATTTTAATAAATTGGTAAAAAAAAATTGCAATTATTACAGTCAATTTTCAGCTTAAAAATAAATCAAATCGGAAACAATTTGTAGGACGGGGAGTACATAATAACTGCCCAAATTTCTTAAATTATATCTTAAACAAATCCTTACTTCCCAAAATACTTAATGATTAAAAAGTAAATATTCACAGGGACTTGAATACAATAGTTAATGAATAGTATTTTAAACAAGTTGCAATGATTAGAAGCAAAAATAATGAAAAATATATCTGTCTACGCATTTCAATTTGTCGATGCCACTCTTGGTAAATTCTAATCTTCAGAGTACTTTCCTTACAAAACTAAGCCTACCAAATATTTCACTTTAATTTCGGAAACTATTAGAATAAAATGACACTATGTTCATTACATACTAAACTCATACATCACTCGTCTTCAAACTACATCGCTGTCCGACTAATTGACCAGTAAAAGGTCGCGTACAGAGAGGGAGACGTTTAAGGAGTCGAGTGGAGTACATTTAGTATGCAAAATGTACCAAATTCAAGCCTTAATTCTCCTCCCTTTTTGTACGCAATTCTTTTTCCTGGCTTTATATTCTCTCTTTAAATTTGCATCTCTTACTAATAACGCACTCGGCACCACAAGAGTTTACTAGGAATAAGAAAACACTAAAGTCTATCGTCGAATGCATCCATTGTGTCGCGGTACGATAAATGGATTTCTGAAACAAATTTTTAACATTAGTATATAATTATTATGTGTACTTAAAAAAAATATTATTCAAATTAAAATCATGGTAGGTATGTACACATATTACCGATGAATAAACTTTCTTGAGGACATAAAATTTTTAGGTTAATTGACAACATAATCATATATGTAAATATGGTTTAAATTAAGAAAGTCATTTGCTCGTGGTATACATAGTTGGTTAGAGAGTTTGACATAAGGGTCTGGACTTTTTTTTAAAGTTTGGCATGAAATACGGGTAAGATTTTTTATTCGTAGTAAATGCGTGAGCGCTCTCGCCCCCTATCTAACAGCCATATTGATCAAAATGAGAACTTTTGCCCTCCACACAAGTAGCCAGGCTCTATAAAGACCTGGGCTAGGGGGATGAGAACTAATCCACGGGGACCTGTCACAATAGATCATTGCAGGTTCCAGTAACATCAGGAGCTTATAAAGCACTAATCCTTATTTCAATGAATAAGAATAAATGCTTATGAATAATGCATTCGATGTCCTTTTGCACCATTGGATGCAAAAAAATAAAGTACAATATTCGATAACTGTAAATTATTCATTTGAATTGTGTAGGAGAGGTAGGCTTTATATTTTATTTAGGTAACAATATGACACATATTTAAGATGATCTGAATACTCACCTAGCTGACAACACTAAACCTTCTTTACCCATGTTGAATAATATTCCATGACCACTCTTGGATCAGGTCTGCATCCCGTAGTTTAAAAACAAACATTACCGGACTATCAAGACTAGAAAATCTGAGGCCTTGTAATATAGGCAAGCGTGGGATACATGTGTATGTAATGTAGCAAGCTCTCGTAGTATGTGTCCTCTGAATGATGATAGTTGCTATAGGAGGTTACTCAGAAATGACTAATATGAAATACATGTAACATACCTTAGCTTGTTAACAAAGCAATATTGATCTCCTTAACCATCTTGACACGATGCAGCATTTTGGAGAGGGGTTCCTTGCCCAACGCCTGAGTACTGTACCACACTGGGCTGTCGGGAACACACGACCTCTCGGGCATCAGGTAGAACACATCATTACGTGTCTTCACACTCTCTGGACTGGAATTCAATGAGAATAAGTGGTTAATGAGAATGTTATTACGCTAACATTAATTGGAAAAAGTACAACATTTCTTAAATATTTTGCATACAAGATGAACTTAGATGATGCAGTTGGACAACTCTGAAAAATACAACATAACTTAAATTACTGAGTGATCCCTTTATTAACATGATCAACATTCGCATACCAAATTGCAGCATTAGAAAATGCCAATTATTTAGTCTTTATTTTAAAAACACCATTTACACATTTTATATATTCTGGACTGAATTCAAAGAAACAGTAATTTGATATGCAATGATGTTGATCTGCTTTGTTTTTCTGTCAAATCCTTTTGTTTTATATTGTAACAATTTTTAAATTGTTTTTTTTCATTTATAATCTATATTGTTATAGGTATGTCTTCTGTATTTTTCCTTTATCTTAATTTGTCATATTTTTGGCATAGACACTTAAAAATTAAAATAAACACTACTTGATTATACAATACACGAGAAAACTTCAGAATTAACATTACATCTTATTATATTTGCTTGGAATTTCTGGAACCATTTCTTCCGACACTAATGCAGAAAGTTATAATATATATTTTTTGATAACTCATTGAAACAATTTGCTTTTAGAAAACTTCTGCACTGGTCATAAATTAAGTGCCTTTTAAAACAGTAAAAATTATCAACTAATTCTGATAAATAATTTATTAATTATCAAAGAAATTATAAATTAACTAGGCTTACCATTTGGAGAGGTAGAATTCATACAACTTTACAGGGCATCGGAGAGGATTTTCTTCATTTTCTTGTTGCTCATAAACTTTCTTTTTTCTTGAATTAGCTTCTGTAAATTTAATAAATTATTAATATTAGATGTAAATACCTAAGTGCACTTCATACTCCAAGTTTGGTCTGATGTCTTATGTTTTAAACAAAATGTAAAAATTAAAAAAATAGATTATAAGAAAAAATCCGCTAATTTATCTAAATGAACACAGTGAGAGAAGATTTTTTTCCAAGAGGTCCGCTATAAATTGCAAAAATATTTGTTTGAACTTTACATGTCAACATTTGTATATATTTAATTCAATAAAGAAATCAAAACAAACCAAGAGCGGACTGCGGAGGATAGAATCTGAGTAAGACATTTCTTGATCCTGGAATCTTGGCTGCCCCCGGTTGGTTAGGATTTCTCTTCCAATGCTTCATAATGTGAGAGAAAGACAACTGCATGTGCTCTTCTGCAGTCTGTTAATTTCAAACAAACAAATTGAATCATTATTGTTATTAGGTATACATATTTATGCATCTTAATTGTCTACTACTTAACAGTAATAGAAAGGGAATCATTTGGATTATAAGCCTTACATTTATAATATGTATTTGTAATGGTAAAGGAATTAATTTTATAATTGAACAATTATATAAAAAAAATATATATATTACAGTACCATCTGAAAATGTTACCAATCTGATGTCACAAGAACCATGAAAATACCTACTGGGTGATAAAATAAAGTAGATTAAAGCACTTACCACAAGATTGAAGTGTTTTGTATTAAAGAACATTAGAGTAGATAGCAGGACGTGAGGTGAGTGCGCTCCGAGTTGTTTACTCTCCCAGAGGTGTTCCTCCTCCACTCTCGTTACAATATATTCTGCAAGGAAACATTCCCATCACTGTAGGCAGGTACAACATTCATATCTATTCTACACTCGTGTAATATGTACAACTTACGGGAATCGTTATAGAGAACGGAGAACTTTCTGGCGACTTCGTCTAGGCACTCGGTGAATTTTTCATAGTAGCTATCTGTGAAAATGTTGTCTATTCGACCGTTTTTCAAACAAGTACTGTTGTATTCCTGAAACCAAAATATGTATCGTTAAAGCACTGCTGAGAAATCCAACCTTAGATTTTGAGAAATAAATCCAATCTGTTGAAATTGTTATAAGAAAGAAATTTCAAGACGTAAATCCTATTTAAGATTTCAAGACAAAAATATTTTTGAGCGATGAATTCAACCTCAAATTTTGAGAAATTAATCCAATCTAAAATTTAGAGAAACGAACTCGATTTAAAATTTTGAGAAATTAATCTCATCTCAAATTTAGAAAAACCAATTTAATCTATAGTTTTGAGAAATTAATCCAATCTCAAATTTAGAGAAACAAATTTGATCTAAAATTTTTAGAAATTAATCCAATCTCAAATTTAGAGAAATTAACTCTATCTAAAATTTTGAGAAATCAACCTTATCTCAAATATAGAGAAACGGATTTAATCCAACTCAAATTTAGAGAAATAAATGATCATCGCTCCTGGAGATAATGAAGTGACATTACAATTATGGCGATCGAAACTCACCAAGGACAAGGTAGTAGATGGTGTCGGGTGCGTACTCGCTGCCGTTGGGTTTTCTGACCTCTTTAACGAAAAGACACAGCGAGTAGTTTAGTTCATCCGCCGTGAGCTGGAGGATCTCCGATTTGAAGGGTTTCCGGCGCACTGTGCTCTTTTCCATCTCCTGGTTTTTGGTAACCACCCACTGCTTCCACGCGTTCACACCAAATGTATACTAAAAGAATTTCATAAATATTTAATTTTTAAAATGAATAAACCTCACTTGTGTCAGTTAGTCACAGTAATGAAAAATATATGCGTAATAAAATACAAAATTTCATTTTTGAAATTTGCTATCTTCTGAATTTGTTCCGGCTTCTTGAATGATAGTATTGGACTCACCCAGAAACCAATGTCCACTGCGCCTGACCTACTATCGTCCGGAGTATTCAAGGACAGTGCAGAAGGTTAATCATGCATTTCTTGTATGTAAACAAACAACAAATAGTCAACATCCAAACCATGGATTACCTAGCAAGGACGGCAAATTGATGACGGTCAGGGAAATAGAAAATGACCTCGATTTTCCATTCAAAAGAGAAAACAATTGGGACCGCTACTATTAGAGCCATGAAACCCTTGAGTAGAGTTCAGCTGTTACTCTTGCGCTTTATAGCTAAAATCCCTAATTTGTCCCAACACATAATAAATACACAAGGAAGTATTACGTCATTTTCATCTGTCACTTCCAACTGGAGTAGAAGCTCCCTGCATCAACAGCCTAAAACTCCTATGGTAGTAACGGTTGAAATTATTTTACTTTAAAAAAATTCAATTACGTATTTACTTTGCATAAAATCACTTAAGTAAAATAAATATGCTGACCAGTTTCAGTACACAACTGTTCCTTTGTCAATGTTTAAAATTAACAAACACTTTTAAATCTTACCAAAGCTAACATCAAATTACCAGTAGGTACCTAAATACATGTGCCAACATGTGTTCGGTGTTTTATGTTCAGGACTACAAATTCTCAGAAAAGGAATAAGAGCTAGATATTAAATTGAATGATATTTTAATTATTATAAAACATTTTGGAGACGGTACAAATTACATGAAGATTATTATAAACAGGTAAAAAATATGTATATGTAAGATATTTAATGCATTATCACTATCAAAAGCGAGGTTATTTTAAATCTAGTCAAAATTATCAAAGCCCTTAACTCAAATAGCGAATGCCAGAAATGTGGTCACAATTAGTTCGAGGTCACATGGGTTTCGTCAAGGTGGGTTTTTTAAACCCTTGTCATCCAGAATACCTATTTTTAGCCTATCTTCAGGGACTTTAAAAAAACCCCTTAATGAAGTCAATTTCAACTAGATCGAGGAATATCCTTCTCCC